>NW_027176639.1:65000-132500 GCF_023349555.1 Cebidichthys violaceus
AAGTGTTTCCAATAATGAACTGAACATTTTGAAGGTCGATTGAAGTTAAAGAGTGTTGAAATATTTCTTAAATATACTGCAGTAAGTGGCCACTTTGATTCTATCCAAGCTATGAGAGGACGAGCAGGGGACAGACGGACCAACAGCGTCAGATGGACAGATAGAAATGGAATTCTCAGAGAAAATGAATCCACCTCGATGACATTGAAAGTCAGGTGTGCGAAAAAGAAAATGAGCAAGGTGCACTGCGCTCAGAATACAGAGCGAAGCAAATGAAAGTCTTTGGTCAATCAAAGTCCGAAGTGGACTGGAGAAACCGCTCCGCCGCGGCGACAGGTTAGATTCCATCTCTTTCATTTCTGTCTGCCAGAGAAGACAATGCAGCTGCAGAGTTCAACTGAAAGTCCTGTTATTATCTGCGAGGGCCGCAGTAAGGGACAAGTTTTCCCAAAATTGTGAAAGTGAGTGCGTTGAATAAAGATCTTTTTTTTTTTTTGAATCACCATTAGCATGTGTACCATGGCACAAAAGCTGTTTCAATCCATTAACTGATAATGCTTGAGGTGATGTGTGTGTGTGTGTGTGTGTGTGTGTGTGTGTGTGTGTGTGCGTGTGATGTTGTGTTTATGTAAGTACTGAACATGCGCGCTTCTTTGCTTGAGCGCACGCATTTTGCTATATATGCAGACTTTTTTTGGGGGGGGATTGAAAGGATTTGTGTGGCTGTATGGTTCGCTGTTCCATAAAGCTCGAGCATTTTGCATATGCATCTGCACATTTTTGTACTTTTTTTTTTTTTTTTGTGACAACTGCCTGCACACTTGTGCTTCTTGAGTGTTTCTGGTTGTTTAACTTTTCTTAGTAGTTTTGTATGCCAGCATGCATGAATGACTCTGTATCGATGTGTGTGTGTGTGTGTGTGTGTGTGTGTGTGTGTGTGTGTGTGTGTGTGTGTGTGTGTGTGCGTGTGTGCGTGTGCATACGTACGTTCGTGTGTGTGTGTGAGTGAGGATAGGGAATGAGCAGTCTGTCATGCCTGAGAGGGAGCCAAGCCTGTTTAAATTGCCTTCTGGCTTCCAAGCCTCTCATCTGCAAACTGGCACCTCTTGTTCTCTCTCTCTCTCTCTCTCTCTCTCTCTCTCTCTCTCTCTCTCTCTCTCTCTCTCTCTTTGCTTTGTATGTCCGCCTCTGTCTTTCCTCCTATTTTGTATGTATGCCTCTATTCTGTCCTCCCCCGCTTCTTTTTTTTTTTTTTCTCCCCCCTTCCTCTCTTCCTCTCTCTGTTTCCCCTTCACTGTCAGTTTCTGTCAGTTTTCCGCCATTCATGCACCTCTGTACCGAAAACGATGACACTATCAACTTTCCTGCGCAAACACAGGCACATTCACACCCTCTCTAACAGGTGCTGTCAAAGAGGGCCGTCGACTAACGCGCTGTCGACCGATCACTGAGTCGATTTAAATGATATATCTGGCATAAAAACAAAGCGCTCTTCTAAATCTTGTGTTTTCCCGAGATGAGTTTAAAAGCTACTTGGGAAAAAAAAGTCATTAAGCATGACAAAAAAAAAAAAATGACTAATTGATGAAAAGAAAACCAAAATGTACTAAGATGGGGCCGCCGTACTGTCAAATCATACTACTAATGTGATCCTTTTGGCTGCAGCCTCAACTTTAAAATTGCACAAAATCATAGATACGGCATGCCCACTTGTTGCCCAAACTTAATGTGTAACACAGTACCAGCCTGACGGAGCTATTTACATATCAAACATGTTGCAATTACACTGAAAAGTGTAAAGAGCTGCTAAAAGCAGTGGCCTTTTAGTTCCTGTGCTCTATCCTCCACGCCATTTATCAGACACAGACTTTTGAGCAGCATTTACTGTCCCCGTATTCAGCCTATATGTGCGCGTGTGGACAGTTTGTGTGTGTGTGTGTGTGTGTGTGTGTGTGTGTGTGTGTGTGTGTGTGTGTGTGTGTGTGTGTGCATGCGCATCTGTTGATTCGCCACTAATAACCCCCATTTGTTTGTCCTTCAGTGTAATGGCCTCCATAAATCACATCATATTCTTCTAAGAGATTGTCCGCCGGGCCCTTTCGCTCCCTCTCTCTCTCTCTCTCTCTCTCTCTCCCTCTCATCTAGCCTTGTGTCTCCCCCTTCTGTTCCTCCCACACCTCACACGTAGTCTCAGTTTTTTCCCCAAACACACACACACACACACACACACACACACACACACACACACACACACACACACACACACTCTCACTCGTTCAAGGTCTCGATCGAACCCTGTTGCTTGCGAGGCCTTTTTTGTTTATCAGCTCCAGCACTTTGACCCTCCGTTTCTTCTCCGCCCATTGATTGTCACATCGGCCAGGCTTGATGTTTTGAGTAGATTTTTGATTGCGCGAAGGTTGTCGTCGGGTTGTTGCCGCTAAACGAGGTGAAAGGCCATACGTCAAATGCAGTGGCTTGCGAGGATGTTCACCAAACCTGATCGCAAAGCGGTTTGCTTCAGGATCCTGCAAAGGGTGTGTGTGTGTGTGTGTGTGTGTGTGTGTGTGTGTGTGTGTGTGTGTGTGTGTGTGTGTGGGTGTGTGTGCGTGTTTGTGTATATGGTGGTGGAGGGTATTCATGATTGTCCTTGAATACTTTAGCGTGACACAGAATTCTGAGTGGTTTAAAAGCTTCATGCTGTTTTAGCCAAGGTTGTTGTTCACACTGAGTAGTTCCCTCTCGCTCTCCTTTCCCTCTCTCTCTCTCTCCTTCTCTCTCTCTCTCTTTCTTCATCTCTGTCACACACACACACACACACACACACTCACACATCTCTGTACTTCTTTGTCCCTTACTGTGAACTCCTTGTACAGAACTTCTTTGTACAAGAGACTTGCTACTGCACACACACACACACACACACACACTCACACTCACACACACACACACACACACACACACTCACACACTCACTGGTCTCACATAAATTTATTCACAACCTAATGCTATTACTCAACCTATTCAGGATAACCCTTATCTGTTGAACTGCACCCACAAACACAAAGAAGACACACACACACACACACACACACACACACACACACACACACACACACACATAGACACACACACTGACACGAGATAAGCACATTTACAGTTTCACATACGCACACTGAGTACCTTATACACTTCAAAGTGGGGCAGCCTATCTCTCAAGCAGGCAATCACTCCGGTTACAGCATTAGAACCTGGATAAAGAAATATTTACTCAACCTGAACACATGCTCTCAAATACACCTCAACCCGACGGCGGAGTGGAGGGCGAGGCTTCGGAGGAACCACTGAGGGAAGAGAGAGATTAATAAAAATAAAAAAAATGGGGGGAACAAGCGGAGACGTGGTGGGGCGTAAACCCACCCAACCTCATTTCATTCACCTTTTATTCCTTAAATAGGGTTTAGCTGGCTTTAGTGTGGCTTTTTGTTATCAGCATTTGAAATAGTCTTACCGTATTTTTCGGAATATAAGGCGCACTTAAAATCCTTAAATTTTCTCAAAAATTGACAGTGCGCCTTATAATCCAGCGCGCCTTATGTATGGTTACTTGTTGTGCTTATTGATCGATTTTATGTGGTACAATGCGCTAAAAAATCTGTCGAAATGTGTAAGTACGACTTTGGTAAGCAACGAAGCCGCTCCGCTCAATGGATATTCGGAGCATTACGGTACACTGTGTCACTACCTGATCGGCCCCGTAACAGGAATGTAATGTCTAAACTAAAAGTCAAAATCGATCAATAAGCACAACAAGTAACCATCGGTCGCAACCGTCGTCCGAGCTTTCACCAAAGCTGGAATCATCACTGAACAGCCAAGTACCGATAACGGCAACGAGACTGACTCGGAAAATGACGAGAGGGATTCGGGCATTCTTGATGCCGAAATCGCACAGCTGTTTCACTCAGACACTGAAGATGAAGAATTCGATGGATTTGTGGAAGAGGAATGAATCGATAAGTGAGTGTATTTTTCTGTACCGGTATTTGTTGTTACAACTGAGTTGAATAAAGTTTGATTTACCGGACTGTGTTGTTTTGCTTAATGCGCCTTATAATCCGGTGCGCTTTATGTGTGAACATAGACACGTTAATTCACAGTGCGCCTTATAATCCGGTGCGCCTTATAGTCCGGAAAATACGGTAATTGAAATACTGTGACAAATATTTATAGGAAATGTGAATCGATTAGTTGCTCAAATCAGACCTGATTTGCCAGTTAATTAAGTTTGTTCCTGATTTGATTGTGGATGATCGCTTCACATGACACAGATTCTTCTCATTTTGTTGTATTCATGCACTAACACATACAGAGCAGTCTGACCTGTATTTAACAACCTAAGTGTTGTACAAAGCTCACATGTTTGTGCTTTTACTGACATCTAATAAGGTAATTAGATCATTAATGACACAGTTAAAAATTAAACTTCTGTTTATAGACTCGAGAAAGTGTTGCGCCTTTTGTTAAATTACATCGGCCTACATTGAATTACATTAGCCTTCATTAATGTCCTCCGGAATGCTGCTCTGAGCTCAGCTTGGGGCGGTTGGTAGCCTCGGCTTTGTCTCGGGAATCTACATTATTTGCGTGAGGAGCGCAAATGTTTTTTTTGTCACTTATGATAATTGTTCACCAGATCTGGAAAACAGAAGCACAGGTCTCTGAATCCGACTGATTGAATGAATTCTTGATCACATCCCAAGCAGCACTTTGGAAACACGCATGCGAGTGGGTGACATCGCTTGATATCATTGTTCTTTTGTTTATTTGCTGTTTCACAAACCTAGTGATTGAAACATTTCAAACAGCTGCCTGTTCACCTCCATATCAAACACATCAAGTATCAAATATTTAAAAAAAAAAAAAAAAAAAAAGGTCTGTTTAGCCTTTGCTCCTCATATTCTCTCAGGGGAGATTTTGTAAATCAATGTCCCAGAAACAGGTTGTAAGCAATGCAGCAGACCACGGAGCGAACTCAAATCAAACATACAACAATGTTTGAAGTCACCACTGCAGACTGCCTCCTCGCAGTAAATGGGTCATGCCTCAATATTTCTTAAAAGTTTCAAATTATTGCACAGCCTTGCCTTGTTGAACTCTCCCTTTTAATGTAAGGTAGAGCTGTTCTGGGCAAGTGGAAATAAACTTTCTCGTGTTGTTCTGTGCGATTAACTTTCTTTCCCTTTCTTTGGAGCCGTGCTAATAATGCATGTCTCCGGGGACGGTAGCGGTCGGGACAGTTTGGTCGGTCCGCCGCTTTGGTCCAGAGACCAAAAATATCTCAGCAACGGCTGGATGGGATGCCACGGACATTTTATTTTTTTGTACAAAAATATCACGGTTTCCAAAAGATGAATAGTGCTCACTTTGGTGATCCATTGACTTCTCCTCAAGCACCGCTGTGAGGTCAAAACGTATTGCACTTTGCTACACAGCTGTAGCGAAGAGACACGGAACATGAGAAAGGAGATAAATCAGCCGCCGCAACAGATATGAAGCTGCTGATGCACTACACTACACGCTCAGGAAGACATACAATATATATTTATGTTTGTGGTTATGTGTTCACTGGCCGAGTGTCAGAGGGTACTAGAGGGTCTGGAACAGGAGTTGCACACAGGCTTATGGGCCCGGGTGCAACTGCTGTTCCAGACCCTCTGGTACCCGCTGTAGCTCAATATGTCTGGTTTCACCTGACGTGGTGTCCATAGCTGTTTTTCTTCTTTGTTGGTCATTTTTGTGAGGAACTGAAGAAGTTAGTTGTATATTTAGAATTGATGATCAGTGTATGCACCGGCTGCCCGTCTAGCAATGGAATGTATTGGAAAGTAAAGGTTCACATTTAATTAATTTTGTAGCCTTAAAATGTTCTTTAATTAAACAATAATATCATATATATACACAACGTATAGGGCTACAATCATTTTTTTTAATTTCTTAGTCAAATCTAATTACGAATTTGTCAATTATTTTCAAAGTCTTTTATTTTTTAATTCCCAATTATTACAACAATTACCCAAAATGAAGAATAAAAAAAAAAAAATGTCTGGTTAATATCTTAATATTTCAGTAACTCATCTTCTCTTAAATGTAACAAGATAACAGATTCATCAGATCCCTGATAAGAAAAAATACTGGACCTGAAATTCAAAAGTATTACCGAGACACAGTGATTTTTACTTCAGATACTTGAATAAAACACATGTTTAATAAATGGATTTATTTCATATCAAATCAGATAATCACCGGCAAATGTATTTTTGCGTCAGCGTGGAGCGAGGGGGGAAATGATTGTAACGACGATGTGCAGATTGTAACAACAGTAGGTAATGTCAGTGAAAGCCTTTTCCTCGCTCATTCATTGGCCGTTAAGAGTTAGAATGATGATGGGATGCCTTTAAATCCAGAGGTGTTTGTGCAAGAGGTGCCTAGCAGTCATATTGCTAGATGAGATAGGTTGATAAGCCATTTCCAATCTGTGGCGCTCACGGAGCACCGCATTGGATCGAGGGCGGGATGTTTTAGCTGCGGCTCGTTCTCCTGGGGAATCCGTCCTTTTCGCCGTGTGCAAACCGTTCGTTCGACAAGACGACACAACTTCCGAATCAACGCATTTTTCTGTAATTGATGACGTTGAAGAATTGTACCAACCCTATGAGACAGCAATGCTTACTTGAACCTACCTTCCTCTTTACTTCTATTTAACTTATGCTTTACACGATTCACTAAAACGTCTCTAAAGGAACAGTGATTTTACTTGGTGACGATATTCCGGTCGGCTTTCCACCTCTGGTAGTCATGACATCGTCTAACCGTCAGCATGTTAGCATTGACACAGTGAGTGTGTAAGCATGATGCTGATAGAGTACAGAGTCTTTAGTTCAAAGCACCGCTGTGTATAAGTACAGCCTCACAGAGCCGCCGCCAGTGTGGCTGAAGACATTTAGTCGTGTTTTTGTTTTTATGGCCCTACTTGTTTTGAGTGAAAATGCCACGCAACACATTTCATCTTCCAGAACTATTAACTCTCTGCAGAGTGACACTGCTCTGATTTTTTTTAGGTAGAAAAAGCAAAGATAGGAAAAGAGCAAAACAAATATGCAATTTGTCCTTAGACTGATGTAGTCGATGTCAGCAAGTTGGCTCATGCAGCTGCCGTGGCTTTCATTTTGGATTATTTGTACCTTCTGATTAATACATCCATTTTTTTTTTTTTGTGACCAGGTCAAAGTTCAGTGTCAGGTCAGCAACCGGCACTCTGACTAACAGCTGTCAGTGTTCTCCTCTCCCCTCCTCCTGCCGTTTTTCCATTGCTCCCTTGCCTCAGCAACAACAACATCGTCAACATAATACGCACGCAAACATCTGAACTATCAAATATTTATACAATATTACTGTATTCAGGGCCGCCTTAAGCCAACAAGACTATGCATCTTGGTGGGAAACGTTTACCGCTTTGTCATTTTTACTATGCTCTACAATGGCTGAGGAACAAGGCAACGTCGCTGCTTATTGTCCATATGTGGATTGACTAGCTGTAAATCCGCTGCACGGAATATGCAAGAGCATCCAGTATGCATGTTATGGGAGTATTAAAGTAAAGGGATAAAACGGGTAAAATAGGCAGCGATGTGAGGGGAGGAGAAGGGAGGACAGTGAGTTTATGAATCCTGCTTTAATGGCTCCACATTATTCAGAAGTCCTCCAGGCCAAATCCAGCTGTTCACTCGTAGCCTCTTGCTTGCACTCACTATTATTTTCCCTCTCTCTTTTCCCTTTGCTCTCATTCTCCTTCTCCATTGCCCTGATGCACATTTCTTGTTTTTTTTTTCCCCTATATTTTCAAAAGCTGCTCCAACCCACCTCGCTCTCTCTAACTCTCTATCTCACCCCTCCCTCCCTGTCTTTCCCTTAATCCCATCCACAGTAGTTGAGTGACAAACCTAATTGGAGTGCAGAGAGGGTCCAGTGGGAAACCAGACATGAAGCAAAAGAGACACTCACTTCTGTAAAGAAACATGCAACACACAGAGCCAGAGACAGTGATGGCCAGTCAAATAGACTGGTGGGAGAGAAGCAATCAAAGCAGATTGAAAGCGTGGTGTGTGTGTGTGTGTGTGTGTGTGTGTGTGTGTGTGTGTGTGTGAGAGAGAGAGAGAGACAGAGTCTGCGTGACACCGTGTTTAGAGCTGAAATGTCATGTTCCTAAAGTAAACTATGTCCCGGTGGAAGCCATCAATCATCCTGATTTCACATTTGTTGTTAATAATGTGTGTTAGATTGCTTAGTTCTGCGTGAAATGCAACCCTACCTACAAGCTTTAGTGACTTCCTAACAACTGTTGCTGCAGTGTACCTAAGTATACTGATTTTTTTTTTTTTTTTTGTGCATTCATCCCTTCTCTCAAACGTTGACATGAAATGCTGTTGGAATTGCAGACTGATTGAAGAAAATCTGCCAGAATATTGCATTTGGTTGGAAAAACATTTCAGGTTTGACACATCCGGAAAAAGTACATCTGCGCCGTATGTCAAAAAGTTCGAAACGTTTTAACTTTTAAAGCTAAAGATCCAGCCCAGTATCCCAAGTAATTACATTCATATCGGATGATTTCTTCACCTCACAATTTACATCTAATGCACAGCAAGGCAAACAGGAAGTAGCCTGTGTATATATACCCATACAGTAGCTGCCATGCACAAACATCATTATTGGGTGGTTGTAGCTCAGAGTTGGATTCAATCAGAAGGTTGGGTTTGATTCCCGGCTCCTCCGGTCCACTTATCCCCAAAAGTGCTTCCGATAATGTATGAATAGGTTTGAAAGTACAAGTCCATCTATTTACCATTTTAAGATTCCAATATCTTCTCTGTCAATATGTCAGGCGTGGCAGATGAAGACTGCTTTCTCAGATAGTGTGTCTTAGTGACATGATCTCTGTGTTTTGGAACCAAAAACGTCTGTTGTTGAGCTCAGGTCAGAACAAAACTAGGTTGCCGTCGTTCGTTTGGACATTGGCTGTATAGATATGAATAGTGATGACATGGCAAAAACTCTGCAAAGCATGGTTAAAGATGCAAGATCCGAGATCGGGAACAGTTGCTTCTCTACGGCTTTCAACAATGGCGATCGTAATAACCAGCCGAATCAAGGTTCAATTCAAATAATTCTGAGTCGGGTACAGTCCTAAAAGCTAGACGTATTCGATCACTTTTGCTGAGGCGAATAGCTCAGCAGAAAGCTTTCAACCAGGAAGTAACGTGCTGCGTATCACAGTTCAGATGACATTGTGACCCCAGTCATCAGTGGGGGAAGTTCCATATTTAATATCTCCTGAATTGTTCAGTATAGTCTGTGTGAGTTTGTACCTCCAGTGAAATACTAATTTGCCAGTAACTGTCTCGTCTTCATCACGCTCTAGCTTTCAGATACAATTCATTCTTGTTGTTAATATGAAGGGAATAGTCTGATTCAGTTATTAAAACATGTTATTTACACATTATCTTTTCAATCCACTAAAAAGCTCATAATGAGCAGTTGATTTATTTGGTTCTTTTCTAATTTTCAGTCTTAACAATGTTGTTGTGTTGGGTAGAACATTTCAGAAACCTCTTACACCAATTGTCACAATCGTTAGAGTTCTACACAATGTGTCTGAATGCGAGAGGCTCTTAATATGCGTGTACAGTGAAGATCGATTTTCTCATTGTGTGTTCTTGACAGACAAGCACTGACAAACGTACCTCTGTTATGAAAAGCTTGAATGGGGAACATTTACAGTCAACGACACACAGCGTGCATGAGAGCGCCTCAGGCCTCAGCTGTGTTCAACAGAGAGATATGACAGAGCTTTCCTTTTTGCATTTATATTAAAGACACACACACACACACATTGCCCCCTGGAAATGCAAAACCCAAACAGTAGCCTCCATCCCCAAAAGCAAAATCAATGCCTGATGACTGATTAAACCTTAACTAAAGTCCCATCAAACAAGACCAATATATTCTGACAACGCTCGACACTCAGACTGCCTGAGAACAGAGGAGTGTGTGCGTCAGTGGGATTTAAGCCAGCTAAAGTCATTGAAAGATAAATGAAAAGAGCCATCGAAAGATGTTTAATGAAATAATTAGCTGTCAAAAGACAGGCAGTGAAGCTGGCAAGAAATCCATCACAAGGAAGGGTAAAATCCCCCGGTTTATGTTATAATCCAAGCTTCCAGGGGCCTGGGTGATACGCGGCCATTTTTTATTTATTTTATTTTTTTTTGACTGCTTTGGCTGGATTAATTGACAGCTTGTCACAGGAGTGTAAGCTGTTTGGGGGCGGCTGGAAAGCCAGGACCTAACCGTGGCTTAAAGGTGCAAGATCCGAGATTGGGAGTATTTCTTTTGCCCCTCGACGGCTCTCAACATGAGCCGGTGGCTCCTAGCTAACGCTGCTAACAGCGCTAACAGCGCTAACAGTACAGGCTACGGCTAAAACTACGTCACTCGACCGGGACTTTCTATGTCAGCTAGGTAAGGTGAAGCTACTTCATTCTCTGCTCAGGATAAGACACTACTCCACTGTATCGTTACACAGCTATTGTTGTTTGCTGCTACATTCATTCCCCGTTAAATAAAGCTCCTTTTAAGGCCCAATATTAGCATAGCTAATTAGCACAGCTAATATTGGGGCCAGTGTGTGTCTGATTCTGTGTTTTTCTATGTTTTGTAGGTGAACATTTTGACTAGCTTCAACACAGCCTAACGTATTGCACATCTGAGATGGTAGTTGTTGGAATTGAATAAGTATTACTTGTATTGTATAGTTGCAACCAATCTTATATTGTTTTGTCCGGTTTCCTGACTTAGTAAATGCTTTCTAACCATTTGAAGACTCACATTCTGCTCTACATATACTGTCCTTCCTTGAACTTGGTTTTTATTTCTCTGGGTTTCTGAGGGCGAGTGGTGAATTCAAAGCCCAGGAAAACCTTCTTTAGCCTTTTGAAGTTCCCAGACCTGTTTGCGTGAAATCAATCGCAGGCACCTCTTTTAAAATGCCTCACTTCAAAGTGCCGTCCTGTCCCACTGCTGCCGCTATAAGGCCCTCCTTCGATTTCCATCAGTGCCTCTCGATTCCTAAGTAAGATTCTGCTCCGTGATTACACTTCCCCTAGTTGAGGAATTGTTAATGGAACATGAAAATAACTGACCCTGAAACTGTGGATGGTAGGGTGCATTATTTAACTGCTCCTACCACGGCCTCCAGGGAGGGAAGGAATGGAGGGGGGGGGGGATAAGAGAGGGAGTAACAACTAAACAAAGGAAAGATGAGCAGAAGAGTGCATACATGAGAGTCTTGGCGAGACATTTCACAGCTGTGTTCAGTAGTGAAACTCTGCTTACCCATTGCAAGATGCAAAAACAGTTTTGCAGATGTGCAATGTCCTTGTCTGAAACTTCCAACCTCCTCCTGCTTGGTTATAGTAATTATTTAAGGGTCACACATCCTGATGTTGTTGTAATTGGTCTCCTGTGTGTAGATGAAGTGCCTCAAGGCTCTGGATCTCCGTGTCTGCATGTGTTACTGTACAAAGCAGGTGCTGTGGGAGCAGGAGAGGTGTAAAAAAACAACAACAAAAAAAACAACAACAATAGCTGGACGGAACGGGTTCACAGAGAATCATTCCCACCGTTGATGTAAAAGCTATTTCACGTCTGTTTCATGAATTATTCACGGCGAGCCTCTTTTGTGTTCCCCACAACAAAAACAATGGAGAGAAATGAAGCAAACTGGGGGAAAGATGGTCCCTGTGTGTGTGTGAGTGTGTGTGTGTGTGTGTGTGTGTGTGCCTCATTATCAAAAGCAACCCATTATCCCTCATTTAGTACATTTACATGAACACTATTGTCCCTACATATTCTATATATATATATATACATCACATATAAGATGCCTAAGAAGACAGTCCCACTTAATTATGAATTAGTGAACTACACACTTGATTTCCCATCCCCCAGCTTGCCTATGCCCTAAAATGCATTTAATCACATAGTGCACAGTAAGTTATTACCATTCAGAGCAGGATGGTGTTGGCCATGATGATGTGCATCAGGTGTCCATGCAGTGTATTCTACACATCTAAGGATCCGTGGGTTGAATCATCTTGACGCTCTACGGACTGCTTATTCTGCTCTAAAGAGAAAACCTTTAAGCTGGAGTCTGGTTGGTGCTCTCACCAGGGTGCTTCTCCACCTGGGAGTCTCATTTACATGCTGGACGGCTCCTCTTGCTTTCTTGCACTCCACCTTTCCAATTGACTCGACTCCCCCTTGCTTTCCATCGAGGGGATTTCTCCGTGTCCATCCGTGTCTTCACTTGTCTCGGCTTCTTCATGTCTCGCGCGGTCTGTCTTGTTGCGCCTGGCGCTCTCTCCCTCTCTCTTTTCGTCCATCTCCCTCTAAATGTGGTGGATTGTGGACTTTGAGCGGAACATTCACTTCAGATAGAACCGGCTGTTAGTTGTGTTTCCTCTCAGTCTCTCTTCCCTCGTTCCTCTCCCGTCATATTTGGCTGCACCTATAAGCATGAAATCACATCAGCTATCTATTGAACCTCGGACATCAATACGACACACAGAGCGATTTATTCATTCGTAATGAATTTAGAACAGCCGTGAGAAAAAAAAAAGGCTTAACAGAACAAGAGAACAATCTATTTCTTTATCACAGGTGTTTATTTTGTCATTACTGAATAAAAAGTTATATTTCAATAATTAAAGAAGAAGATTCCACGTCTACTTCTGTCTAGCGCCACTGTCTTTAATAAAAACCTATTGTTTCAGTTTGTGTTTTCTTCTGCCAGAGTATTACTGAGACTGATAAACATATTAAGACAATGCCCTGTCTGTTCTCTCTACATATTCAATTGAGTTGAAAACACTATGAAAACCAGTGTAATGCACTTGCAAGAGTTCGGTGAGTGAACCACCTGCTGCCTGCAGGTTAAGTTTCAATGGCAAATGTTTGAATGATGTTGCTTTTAAAAAAAATTGTAACATGACCTGTGAGGTCAGTGGCTCGGAGAAATGTCATGCTTTTAACAGCTCGGGTCCGAGAGCGATCTCAAGTGCTATACTTAAAGACACTTAGTCGAACACAAGCTCTCATATATAAAGAAAGACATACACAATCTGCCATCCGCGGTGAACACCTAGTTCTACTAATACGATTTTCAGGTCAAGGACCCCCAAAGTGATAGAGAGATGGAGCAGGGACCCTCGACTATACATTGTATATTGTATACAATTGTGTTTTGTATAAAACTGGGCCTAGTGCCATGTATAAACATACCTTGTTATTGTGCATTCAATACTAAGCTATTCAAATAATACACAGGTTCATGTATTCATGTTCTTATTCTAAAGGTACAATGAGTAGGGTGGCCGTGCCACTGCCATTCATAAACACACCTTGTATGATAATCATGCATACAAGCTAGTCAAATTTTACGTTACGTTTTTATTTTAAAAGTAAATGTGGAAATGAAAATGAGTGATGGCCTATTAGTACCACTGCCATGCATAAACATACCTGTTATCTTGCAATTATTAAAATAATGGACAGATTCATTTTTGAAAAACAATTTAAAAAATTTAAATTTTTAAAATTTTTCTTATCAACCAAAAATTTCTCAGATCCCCTGCAGTACCTCCGCAGACCCCCTAGGGCTCGCTGACCCCCTGTTGAAGACCTCTGCGATAGAGCATTATGCAACTATGGTATTAGATAGTTGTCTCTGTTTTCAGACAGTTGTTTTTGTTAAAGCTATCAACTAGCCTGTGAACATGGCGGAGAATGTGACAGCTAAAGAGCCAGATATTTCCCTCCTGGAGTTGGTGGAGAACAAATAAGAGCTCAAAGTAACGGGAATCTGGGGTTTCATGTCACCAGAAACACAACTCAAAAAGTCTGTGCTAATTAACAATTAGCACAGATTGTTAACACGTCACAAGGTGATGATGTAACTGTGTAGTGTGTTTACAGCTTGTTCTGCTCTCCACAAGTGGCCAAAGAAAAATTCTGCTTTAACGTCAAGAAAATAGCAAAATCCCACAAAAAGACATTGTTGTGCATGCGCTGTTTGTAGGTTGTAAGTCTATTCCGTGTCCATGTGGGGCGTGTTCCCATTCTTTATTGATGCCCTCTTTAACCCTTCCTACCTATAAGTCAGCAAAGGCTGCCATTACAGGCCGACACATCTCTACAGAAGGTCCAGAATACGTCTGACATGTCGCGGAAAAGCCTCAGTAAATATGACCATTAGTATTTTTCACTTCTATGTCAGACCTTTGATGATAAAAAAAAAAACCATAACTGGTATACATTATTAGTAAGTCTGAATTCGCAAAACACATACAATCCACATAAACACACTGGGGAAGTTTAGAAGACGTTTCAAGGCAAAGGCATGCAAGAGCCTGCGGGGACAGAGTCACATAATGAGACAAATGTGAAATGTGTGAATCTGACAACAAAATCCATCAGTGCATTCTCAAGGCCCATCTCACCCCTTCCTCCTCCCTTCTCCCTCTGACTATCTCTGACTCTGTTCCCTTATCTTCTGCTGCTCTCACACACACACACACACACACACACACACACACACACACACACACACACACATAGTTTATCTCATCACAAAACCAAAAACCAACTGAAACTTCTGAAAGTTGTGCCGCCGCAGACGCCCCCACATGATTTGTTGCGTGTGCACATGTGTGAACTTGTGTATGTGTGCAAATATAGTCCGTCAGCCGTGGCCTGATTGCAGTATCTGAGGCGGGGGACACAGCGACGTGAAGTGCTAATTTGATTTGTGTTGGTGGCTCTCTGAGAATGGCTTGATGGAACTGATGCAATTAGTGGTAACACAATCGTGTCTTTGTGTCTTTGTGTGTGTGTGTGTGTGTGTGTGTGTGTGCATTGCAGTCATGTACTCTTATGTTTCTTTTTTTTGTGTGTGTGACTGTGGGTTTTCATACTGCACTATTTATGTTTTCAAAGTTGTGTGTTTTCTGCACGCTCCAGTTTATCTGTGGTTATTTGAGAAAGATATAGCGCAGGGAGGAAAGAGCGAGTCTCACCGCCCAAATAAAGTTTTGCAGTCAAGTGGCAAAGTAAACATGGTTGATATCCTGTCTTAATTGATTTGTTTGTGTTTGTTGATTGAGATGAAAGAAGCAAGCCATGGAGTGTAAATGTTCAAATTATGAAAAGCAGACTGCATAATTACATCTCTGAATATTTCCCTATGGGAAACTCCCTATGGGGGAAGTAAAGAGAGGTGGAGAAACAGAAAGCGGGAGGACATGGATACGGAATGTGTCCTAACAAACTACCCAGTGAATGAGAAAATAAAACTTGATTAGGGAGATTTCAATCACTACATATATCAAGGCTCTGTCTCTCGCGCTACCCTGGAGACTAATGGATTAGATCTAAACACTGGATTAAATCAAAGTGCATCCTGGGATTAGGATTATGCGAGTGGGTTTTGAGAGATTTATGGCATGTTGCATAATGGATTTACAAGATTTTAACAGGTTTAAACTAGTATATTGAGATCCCGAGGGGAGCAGACAAGTAGAGGAGACTAAGGGAGGAGAGGCAACACAGAAGGAAGAGTGGATTCTTTTTTAATTCGTCCTTTGAAGGTATGTATGTAGCCCCCTCTCATGTGTCAGGTTGAGGAATATTCTGAAAGAATTTCCATTTTGCATTTTCTGGAAAATGTAATGTAGTCCAGGCAATGATTAATGTACCATTTCATATTGAAATAGGAGAATGCCACCGAGGTGCCCAAGAGGGTCGGGCAATGTTGTGTTGGTTACAAACTGAATAGGGGAAAACAAGGTGGCGGCTACACCCAGGGAGAGACAGGCACGCATATAAATACATCTTTAGGTTACGTATGGTCACCCTAGTTCTATGAACACAGGCACAACCCCGTATCAGACAGACACACATCTAATGTAACAGGTGCTCTGGGCTCAACTCTGCCCCAAGCTGATGAAAGTTTAACATTTTCAATTAGTTTATTTTATTTTAGTTTTAACTTTTAATTCAATTTAATTTTGAGTGTGTTTAATTGTTCTTATATATACAAAATACATGGTTGGAGAAGTGTGAGGAGATGGTCATAATGTTTAAATCTTTTGATATGGTAAGAACTTGAGTACACTTTTCCTACGTCCACACTCAGAAGAAAACTCGTTGCCTACAATTGAATAGACCTGAACTACTACAATATTTAAATCATGTTCTTGTTATTAAATTCTACAAGATGAAAACGTCTCCACCATCTGCTTTTACAGTGAGATTGTTAGTATTGCGATACAGTGCATGTTCTATCAGTTGCAGTTCTGTGGCTTCAGTGTTTTTTCTTGTATGAAGAGGCTCCGCTAAACGATTAGCACGGCTGCTATATAACAATATTCCCAAAAGCAATACACTCGCTATCTCTACTTTAAGCAGCCAGAGTCGGAGACAAGCGATGATTATATAAGAAACACCCCAAGACATTGCCACTGTTGAACAGTCTGTTATTGGTGGTTTGAAAGCTTGTGTTTCACATAGTGTGTGTGTGTGTGTGTGTGTGTGTGTGTGTGGGGGGGGGGGGGCAGAGGTGGGACAACTGAAGTGAAGATAATGTTGTTGTTACCCATTACAAAAGCGAGCAACACGCTAATGCGTTGACGGATTAGCTGTTTTTAGCTGAGCTAGACCAGAGAATGTTTGGTTCAAACAGATCGGTGCTGCTGTTTTGCCCTCATTGTTCTTCGTCAAGTTTGCCGGAATTACAGTACTGGACTGTAACTCGGTGCGTTTTATGTGGAGTGAGTCAGACTTCATTTAAAAAAAAAAAAAAAAAATAGCCTTTTAATTGCTACATTGTTTGTCAGCAGCAAGTTGCAACTAAGGAGGCAATTTCACTTTTTGTGTTCTCATTAATTCGGCATGCAGTTTAATAAAAATTCAACTCCTGGGATTTGCTGCTGATGTTCTTTACCACTATTTTGGCAGAAGGAAATGACAGGAATAACAGTGAAACCAGCTTAAAAAGAGACCAGTATGAGTGGTTAATGTGGATTTTGAAAAGTAGCTGATAAATATTTAGAAAGTTTTACATACATGCACAAGGGGCCGCTCTCTGCTGAGCTGACATTTGTTGTTGGACTTCGGGTTGCCCTGTTGTCTAGCCTCCACTTGGTTATTGGCTGAATGATTACCAATCAGCATTTGTAGTTTCATCACACCTGTAGCAATCCTGGTGCAACTACAGTTGGAGCCACTGTCAAATTGTAGAATGATGTGCAATGACAGCGCTGGTCACTCCACGATGGCTGTCCCTCTGGGTTAGTTATAGTCAACAAAAATGACATTCTAGTTATTGTAACGCATGATCCAAAGTGCATTCAGGGCCTGTCCAACTCCACTTTTGTTACTTGATCATTGCATAATCTGGGCGAAATGTAAGGGGCAAAGGGTTTGTATTTCGTCTCTTTATGATTCACAGGTGTGTTTTGGGTGTAACATGAATTAAAACAATCATAGTGTGATCTTAAAGCCTTGATATTTATACGGGGGATTTGGCAAATTTTCAATGCCAACAATAATGTATTGCCAAGAATATTTTGTTTGATTATAAACGTTAATTGAATTTTGGAAATGAACCGCTAGAGAGGCCCCGAATGCAATTTCTGCAATTTCTGGATTTTTCACCTTTCATATTTGATTTTTGCTGATTCCAATTTTCTTATTAAGAATATCATTGAAAGCAACTTATTTTACCACCGCCCCGGAGACATCCTGAAAAAAATAATTTCAACCATCCCGAAAACAAAACAGTCAAAATTTGGAATTTTCATAAATGTTGAAGATTTGCAGATGTGTGGATGTTTTGATATTACATGTTTTACAGGAAGAGAAGAACATTCTATTTGGATACAATCGGTAAAATACTAAGAAATAGATTTTTAGTCATTTTTTGCATGCATAGAGAATTAGGTGCACAACATGACTGTGAAAAGGGCATTTTTGTTATTTCATTTTGACTTACGGTCTTTTTTTGTCATGCATATTTTATATTTGTATGAATTCTAAGCATTTTGAGGCTACAGCTGTCCCCATCTTTGTCGTGCACAGTTACCATGGTTACAGGTGTTCACTTTTCAATTCTTCACACACACACACACACACACACACACACACACAAACAAAGTATATCCACTTACCATTTCCAAACTCTGGTCCAGTCCCAATGTCCCCCCTAAGGCCCTAAACCCTGAACCCTGAACCCTCAAGGACTCACTGACGTCAGCTGGTGAGTGGTTCAGTGTGACAGACTGTGAGGGCTTGAAATGGTGTAAATACGAATGGGACAGCACTTTGCTGCAACATGTCACGTTAGAATGAAAAGAACAAAAAATATGATGTACAATTGTGGGTATTTTGAACGTCTTCCAGGCTCTTTCCTCACAGGATGAGAGGTCATTTCATATCATCTGTTTACTTGTTTTTGTCAAATCAGCTTCAATGACAAAATCAAATATTTGATGAATACATAAATGTCCCCTGTGTTGTTTTTTTTGTCCCATCTTTAACCCTTGATGTTTCTGAGTAAAGACTTTTGGTTTGTTTTAATTTTAAGTCTTTGTTTACCTTTTTTATACGTCTCCATGCGTCCACTGGTTACCCCGTGTTTAATGTCACATTGCAATGATTTGTGGGTAATTCCCTTCGTCAAAGTCTGCGTCTAATGCTGATTTACGGAAAGGGTTCGTAAAGGGCTCATAATGGCTGCCAGAGAGCCCTCGGACACGCGGCGATTTGACGGCGGGACGGCCCTAAACCCGCACGGTTTTGGCGTGAAAGTGGAGATTGGGATTGGACCACGGTGTCTTTAAAACAGAGCAGCTGTCATTCCCGCTCACCTAGCATTAGCATTAGCAACTGCTGCGGCTCGTCAGAGTGTGTAATGTCCAAACAGATTATTTCTCTATTTCAGTATTTGCGTTATGAGGCAGGCTCCTCCTCCCAAACACATGTTCGTTTCCGTCTGTTCTTCGTAATATGTTCCCTTACTTTGCCAGTGGATTGAAAAAGAGTCATGTGTTCCGGTGGAATAGCTCTTTTAATTGTGTAATACCGCAATATAATACCGCCACTGCAAGACACCCCTAAAGTGATCTAACTTTTACGTTACATCACCCTCCCCTACTGCAGAGCAGCGAATCATTCAGAAGCTGATTCACTCATGTGTTCACTACAATTCATGTGTTCACTACAATTCTGTACAGGTTTAGTAAGGGGGGAGAAGCGTAGACATTGCATGTTGACGGAGGTTACTTGATATTTAGTTTCAGTCCCTTTTATTACGAAATATTGTTTTTTTTTTATAGTTTCAGTTATCGCCATTAACAGTGATCAGTCGCACAGTCCCTCACGTTCTCAAAATGATGTGCGTTTAGTGCAATCATTTAACATTAACACGTAGAGTATTTCCATTTCCAGGTACAACTACAGCAGCTAATCTAATATGGGATAATGGGAAACCTGTTCTACAGCAGTTTAGAGCGAGGTCCTGAGCATTTTATAGCCACATAATCACTGGCGTGATCTAATCACCGGTGAATGTCTCTTGCTTGAAATTAATTTAAAAAAAAAAAAAAAAAAAAAAAAAGTGTTAACTCAAACGGAATAAGAGCTCGTGCCAAATGCTGTGAATGTACAGAAAATGTAAATGTGAGCAGAGTGGGCATCCAGTGGCAGCTGGTAGTGGTGTTGGCCCACAGCACAAATACTTTTTATTTTATTGGGGCCCCTCTAACGGATGATCTGCACAAAATGAAACCAGCATATCAACAAACTACATTACCGTTGTTTCAAGTATTGCAATATTGATACATTTGTTATATTACAAACTTGGTGTCTGTGAATGGATTACAGTTGTTGTGTTTCATTACATACACACAAAATTAAATTATGAATCAACCAAGGCTAAAATCTTAAGGATTGGCACTTTAATATTGCCATTGTATACAGATGTGCGTCAGCATCATGGAAATGTATTGGTATAAATGTATTTTGAATTTGGATTGTGGTGTGTGATTACAACAGAGGGCACAGGGGGCCAATCAGAAGCCTCAATTCATATTTCCATTTAATGAAGCAGCCTCTGACGGACCGTGTAACGCGTGAAATCCTCAAGAAAACCCTTAACAGTGTCTTCCTAATTGACTTCCACCTCTTCTGACATTAGCAGGTACTGCAGGTTAACCCTCTGACTCGGCGCCTCTTGCGCCACGCTCCTCTGCGCGCACACTCTCTGATAATTTGTCATTAAAAAGAGGCTTGCTCCACTGTCACAACTGTGACAGATGTCACTTTGCTCGGCTTGCTTCAGGACCTCGGTCATACTTCCCAGGGGAAATTAGTCTGCTGTGAATTTCAGGGACCAGAGTCGGTTTGCCACGCTAACTTCAGTCAACCTACACAAGTTGAACGTCGCTAAGAGGAAAATCCTTCATCTGTAATGACATATTGCTCACTTGAAAGAAATACAGAACGTGGCGCAAAAAACCTCTTCAGTGGTGCGGTGCATGTATTTTTAGATCATTTTTATTTTTGTCTTACATGTGAACAAAACTCCAGCAGAAAAGAAATAAAACACACCTCTACTTATACGCGGACACACACACACACACTCACACACACTCTATCTCCGACCACCACGCAGTGCTTTACTGCCCCAATGGAAGGCACAGTCTATAACATTCAATTAAAACTCAAAGATGTTCAGAAAGAGGACATTTTCTCAGGCATAGGTCCGGAACTAATTGACCCGCCAGAACCATCTGAGAAGCCGTCATTGGAAAAAGGGCAGCCGCTTTCAAAAAAAATACTTGGCATGTGATCGGATAGACGTACAAGAATCCGTCTAGTCTCAATTAAAAGCTCTGTTTTCACCGTGTGTTCTTCTCTTGTTACGGCACACCGTGTGAAATTACTATTTCTCTGACTTACTTATGTATCTCCGGGTCGCGAAGCGTATCGGAATGCACGGATGCGATTGGCTGAGTAGCATCACGTGAGGTGATTTAGAAGGAGCTGCGACAATATCGCTCAAACAGCAAATGATAGGGGCTTTTGTAGTGAAGATGCACAGGCTGCAATAAAAAAAAGCTACAGCAGTTGAATTTGCTCAAAATAATAATAAAAAAAGGGTGAAAAATTCCCTTTCATTCAGTCTAAACACACCTTCCCTGACCCAGATCATCAGGGTTGGAGGCAGATACAATACAAAACGCCGCACTGTTATGTTCCGTCTTTCAAAGGGGAGATTCTTTTTTTTTTACTTTCACATTCTGTCAGCCCTGGAAGCATGTATTTGCAGTTTAATAAATAATTCTAATTCAACAGTCTTTCAGCTACCAGGTGCAAAGTGAATATGCCCACCTAAAGTGAAGTCACTCATCTCCTTTTTCAACCTCACAACACATCAACTGAGCACCCACCCACGCACACTGCTGCACACGCACACACACACACACACACACACACACACACACACAGAGTGACACACGTACTTTACGCAAACACAAAGTATGGCGGGCGGATGGTGTTTTCACAAACGATGTGAAACGGGTCATATTGGCCCGCAGCTTATTCTGCTTAAAGTTCACGACTCTCTCTTACTGCTCCTCCAGTAATCAAACCGAAACTCCCAGAGCTTTCAAAAGATGATGGCTGTCGACAGAGATACGATCAGAGTATTCCGCATTAAGAGTAGGACTTCATGGAGCCGCTCACGCTGTGAGGTGAAAGTAGAGCTACGCCAATTACAATAGCTGTGGAGCAACCAAACCCACGTACGCAAGGAGACGGAGGGCTGAGCCCCAATACAATTGCTTTTCAAAGGCATGAGTGATATTCATCAGTGCACAACTTGAATTTCTTTTAGAACAACATGGTTAAGTATTGCACTATTGTGTACACCAACAAATGACTGCAGGAACAACATACGATGAATGTAGTATTAGTCTAAGTATTATTTGTGTTTATTGTATTGCTCGTATTGCTCTTTTGATGACTTTAAGCAAAAGACAGCATGTTGATTGCAAAAAACCTAGTGCTGGGCAACGATTACAATTTTGAATCGCATATGAACAAAAGTGCAATAACATTTGGTTTGCAAACACTTTAAACAAATCAGGTTCTTTTTAACAGCAGTATTCTTTACACAGTAGCAGTTATAGTTATTCACTATCTGTGCACAGTGTGCTGACTTTATTTGAAACGTTCCACTGCTGTGCAACATGAATAAAATGTTCCGCGGACGTTTCATCAAAACGTCTGTCTTCTGTTTTCATGACAGTCAGAGCATGTGAACGCAGCTCCCACTGTTCATCAATATAATGCACCGTAACTCCGAGGTGATGACGGTTACCCGGCGATGTCCGGTAGTCTCCAGCGAAAGCAACAGCAGGCAATTCTCAAGTTTCAAGCCAAATTCTTTGTTAGCTCTGGTAAAAATAGTAATAATGTATCATGTAAAAGTGACAACATAGACCTTAAAAGTTCAACGAATCAATATTTTGTCATATTACCTAACACTGCATCAAATGATTAGCCAAATCGTGGTGTTAGGAAAAAAAACGACACCTTTCCAGAGCTTTTTCTCTCTTTTGTTGCCTCTGTTAGCTGATGTTTTGTTTGTTTGACAGCGTAGTATGCCATCAACCCCATTTAATTACAGCAAGCAGCAATTCATCTGACATGGCTCTGATAAACAGGCCGTATGCCAGCACTAACAAGCAGACAGACGAAGTTAGTTAACAAGCTAGTGAGGAAAGTCCAACATCTAGCAAGCTAAAGAGGCATCTGTTTCTCTCAGGAGCTGGTGGAGACCAGGGCCCTGTTTCACAGAGCAGCTTTATTAAACTCTGAGCCTAACCCTTAACTCTGAGTTGACTAACCCTGAGGTAACTCTGAGTTTTCTGTTCCAGAACAGCTGTTAAGAGTTTGCTTGGTCAACTGTGAGTTTGGTCACTTTGAGTCAAGCTCCAATTCCATGATTCACTACGGCAACAGGCAAACAAAAGGCAGGCCTTAATGCATGTAAGATATATATGGACAGCGCACATGTACCTTTAAAAAAGAGCCTGATTCCGAGTGGGGAAAGGTGTCAATAAGTTAACACAATAAAGTTGTATTCAGTATTATCTACTAATTATTCATTTAGCATGCTAGGATAAAGTGGTTGAATCTACTGTGTGTTTGGCTTTAGCTCAGATTAGTTCAGCTTTAATCTGACGGGGATAAAACAACTGAAAATTAAAAATATTGTTGAAAAGTATGCAGATCAAAAGAACTTCGAGATGTGATTGTAAGCTAACAATCTGATCCAGAAACCATGTGTTTGGTGTAAAAATCCAGCAGATTTAAAATGTTAGACGTTTATTTGGATCTTGGTTTAACAGCATTTATGGCTTTTTTTTTTCCAGCTACTTCAACAAATTTAGAAAAGTTACAGAACCATCGCTGAAATACTGTTAAAACAGCTTCACTATACAAATAAAACACTTATAAAAAAACACTTTCAAACTACATCCTGCAGCTTCACCACGATCCTGCTCACTCAGAAAGGAAGTCAGTGTTCGTGAAAGAAAAGGTTGCCAGAAACACGATTCAAAGTGGACGATAGTGTTGCTGCATGTCTGCTGGGTTTGAAATAGACAACTGTTTGCTTATATGTTAACTTAGACTTAGCTTTATAAGGCCGTGGGACGTCTTTAAGCTTGTTTTGGAGTTGCTCTGCCCCCAGGTGGCCATTAAATTGAATAATGCAGCTTTAAAAACATGTGAATAATCCATACAGATAAACCCAAAAGGTTTATGCTAAGGCCTTTATTCTATGCATGCAGCTTTGAGAATGGAAATTACAGGACATTAAAATAAATATGGTGTATTCTATAACTTTACTCATCCTGAAACATTATCTGTAATGGACAGTCATTTGGGCAAAATGACAGATAATGTTTCTTTGATGAGTCAGAGACGCATTGTTTGAAGTGGAGAAGTGCACTGGCTTACTTTGTGCATTATTGCTGATTACATTTCACTTGTCTTTGTCTTGATCATGGATAAATGTGAGATGACTAACACCCAAAAACTCTCACACACACACACACACACACACACACACACACACACTCACTCACACACACACACTCACTCACAGCTGCAGCTCTGCCTCCTCATCCTCTCCCTCCTCTCTGACGTGCACTGCATCTGTCATAGGGCAAACTTTGTATTAGCTTTGAATTATCTCCTCATTCTCTAAAAAAAAAAAAAGAAGTATGATATCAGTGGGGGCGGCAGATATACAGACACAGAGACATGATGTCTAGTAGACATTGCGATTCAGTGCCAGGGGAAAACAGAATTAATATCGCGCCAGCAATCTTGTTAAAACTCCCACCCTAGCCCCACCCACAACGCAATCACACACACACATACACACACACACACACACACACACACACACACACACACACACACAAACCGGTACTTGCCAAGCAATCCTATTAAACAATGAATGTGGCATTTAATCTCTTAACAAGGGGGGGGGGGGGGGGGAGCTGCAGACAGACAGACAGAGAGACAGACAGGAATATTTTCTCTTTCCCTCACTCTCTTACTTTCTGTTTAGTCTCCACCCTTCATGGAGCGTTGCATGTCCTTTTCGCTTGTGCTGCAGCTTCTCATTATCGACTCACTTTATTCAAGGTGCATGCTAGCGATAACTCACAACAATGCTTCAGTGAGGTAATGCACAGTAAGCGCAGCACCTCGGCTGTCCCTTGCATTGTACACGGAACGGATCTACGTACGGGGAGCATTTAAATGTTTCAATGTATCTGTTAAAAAAACTCAAATAATCCAGTCAAAACAGCCTGTAATATCCGCATTCAAATACACAGCCTAGTGAGTCATATGCAGACACACACACACACACACACACACACACACACACACACACATGCACACGACAGCAGTCCTTTTTTATTGTTGTTCATTAATTGCTGCACTGGCAATTTGGAATAGAGTGGCGCAATTAATAATACAGCCAAAATAGGACATTATAATGTAAGGATATCCTCACAAGTGACACACAAAGTCAGTCACAATGATAATGAATATAAAACAGCCAACAACAACAACACTCCACAGCATGCAGGAAGCTGAGTGCTTTGAGCTCACGTCAATGAACTAACAAGCTTACGATGAAAATGCTGATACGCCCGTGTATATAATAGTTACCGTTTTTGGCTATTAGCATCCTAACATTTAGCATGCTAAAAGCTGCTAATTAGCACTAATCACGAAGTGCAGCTGAGACCGACACAAGTAGCGTTATGTGAAATCTCCGTACCAAATTAAACGGCAATCCAAGCAACAGTCGCTGATATATTTCACATATCAAAAAAAAAAAAGGTGCAAGACGAAAAGCTAGGGATCACCGAAGTCAGTGAGATTCATCCTCTGGGAACCATGACAACCGTGGTGGACCTACCAGCAGACCTTCATCGTCATCCTTAAAATATCCCCCGTAACCAATACATTAAATCAGTCCATGCATTACTTATTATTAGCCCTTTTTATGTAGAACGTGAGATATGATTCACTTTCATACAGAATAACGTAAAGAGACGTAAATAACTTTCTGAGTAATATGACAAAACATGAGTAACCCTTGGGCAAAACTGACTAATTCACATATTTAATTAAACAGACGATCTCTTGAGAGAACAAACCTGCCAATGTGAAGGTCGGCTTCAGTGTCGGCAAGTGTGCTTTCTACATCTTCAGATATAACGCAATAAACTCATGTGACTACATTAAAAGGATAAATCTCTTGGTCTGAGACTCCATCAATTCCTGTGTTGCACTTAAACCACCGTTTCTGGAGTGCGCTCCAGCATTTCATTATTACAGTCTCTCAATTCAAACTTCCACAGACCCCCGTTATCTTGTAACTCAGAACCGTCGTCAGAATTGCAAAAAAAAAAGAAAAATGTCTGAACCTTAAAATATGACTTAATGGCTAACATCCAATAAAACTATTCTGGATAATACAGCATGAGGAACGTTTTATGGGTCCCCTTTTTTTTAGAATTCAAATAAGTGGAACTCCAAGAAATTCTTGTGAGTTACTGTCCATATAAAAGGCGGTTCATTTACAGTCTGTCCCTCCACTACGTTAACAGCAAGATGCAATTCGGTTCAAAAAGCAACAGGGCCTTCTAGTTTACGATGGCTCGGAGTCCAATTGAGTGTTAATGTTTTTGTCGCTGCTCCGTATTCACAATAGGCCCATAATTATCTGGGTGCATTACAATGTCCTATTTGTATCTATTATTGAGCTACTTTAAGGTTTCAAACCAGGTCTGCAATATAGAAATATATATTCAAATCCTTTATTACCCCCATTACAATGTAATACCCTGCACTCAAAGTGTTTTTAAGTAAAGGTACACAAGTATTATTCAAAAGTAAAAGTACTGATTATACAGAATATCCCCCTTTTTAAATGTTGTATTAATATAAAGTATGTGTTATATTAGTGGATTGACATTAATTATGTATCTAATAGCAATACGCTGTAAAATACTGTGGCAGGGTACATAATACATGTTCTCTTTGAAATGTGGTTGAAGTAGAAACTGGCCAAAAATATGCATGTATGGTAGAATTACTAACTACGGTACTTAATAATAATAATAATAATACTTTAGTGAATGGACTTCAATTCTGTCGGGGAGAGCTGATGGTCGTAGAAAAATACCAGCAGTAGAAAGTAATTAAGTATATTTCACCAGCTGCAACATTTAACTTATGAATGAGTTAATGCTCCCATTATTATTCTCCAAGACTACAATGTACTGTGCATTGCACTGAAGTGGGCCATTCTGCATATACGTTGGTACATTTTTTGGTTATATTTGATTCTCTTGAATCATAGTGTTGGGAAATCATGCTTATCATCATAACTTACCCACATACAATTAGCACCAGGGCAATTAAAGCAACTTGACTAAACGACTGATCGATTAGTTGATTTAAGAGACAGATCTGAGGTTTCTCACCAAAGAATTACACAAAAGCACCACTTTAAATCTTGTGTTTACCAATAATATGTTCATACGTTTCGTAGAAGTTAGTCATTCAGAATAAAAAAGCAAAAAAAAAAAAAAAGCAAACCTAACCGACTAAAGAAACCGTTGTCAACTAAGACCGAAGCGACCGATAAGTCAACTAATCGGCTAAGAGGGAGCCGCCCTTCTAAATATCCTGTCCTCCTACGAGTTATTCCAACTTTTCTTCTTCTTTATTATCCTCAAGTACTCAGAGGCCCACGGGGAGATTTAGTCCCTCCAGCAGGTCCCAGGTCGATCCCAGGGTCTCTTCCCAGTCAGTCATGCCCAGAACAATGTCCACAGGGAGTGACCAAGAGACATCTGTATCGTTCACACCTCCCATGGCTCTTCTTAGAGCAAAAGAACAACGGCTAAGTCCTCCGATCCCCCTGCTTTTCTTACTTAATACTGTCAAATGAGAACTAATTGTCTAAATCTTAACCCAACAACAAAGTCCTTACCTTGGAATGGTTGCAAGAGGTGAAAACTGGTGAAAACTTGCATGACTTTGCAAACATGTCCTCACTAAAATGGTCTAAAACTCAGTTTACAGGAACACACTAACACACTTAAATGCTGTACACGACATTGCACATAATACTTGAAGGGGGAAAAAAAAAGAAAGAGAAGAAATAGCCATGAAAAGGTGAAAGAAAACAATTTGTTGCCCAAAAGGCCTCAGAGATCAATAAAAACTGCTGATGTCTTAACACTAGGTTAGACAGATAGACAAGAGGCTTGTGTGACTATCACATTCAATCCTCATCATCTCTCTATCTCATTCTCTCCCACACACACACACACACACACACACACACACACATTCACACACACACACACACACACACACACACACACACACACACACACACACACACACATTCACACACACACACGGGTGATGTAAGTGTGCTGAAACTGAGCACGAAGGTCAGAGGGATGCTGGAAGAAGCCAGGCCCACATTACTGAAGTGACAGGAGAGAAATTTCCTTCTCCGTCTTTCTTTCTTTCTCCTGAAATACACACACACACACACACACACACACACACACACACACACACACACACACACAGGCGTCCATGCGCACAGATATACACACAGACACACACACACACACTGCTTGGCTGATGGATGCTGTTTGAGTTGGAGTGGAAGTATCCTGTTGTTTTCTACTAAGCACTTTCTGTTCGGCACTCATTGCCAAGAGTAATGGTCAGTGAAGAGCCCCACTGCTCTGTGAGTGTGTATGTGTTTGTGATAGAGAGGGGGAGACTTCTTGATTCCGAAATCTTCTGTTGTATTTTCACACAGACTTCACAGTCTAACTGGATTGGTTATGCTTGAACACTCATCCCCGCAGCCTTCCTCACACGCTGACACTTTCGCATGTCCGCGCTCAGCCGAAGAGGGATCGCCCGCCCGACTGTAAAGACGGCGTTCCCACTTCATCCGCGGAGTCTCGGGCGACTAGTAGGCCGGCATTGGCGGGAGCGGCCTGATCTCGTTCCCAGGCTTTGCAAGGCGGTCTTTAATGTATGTATGAGACACGCCAGGCTTTCAAGGAACTCCGACGTAAAACCCGTCCGCGTCAATATTAGATGTTCGGAGCAAGTCCTCCACAGGTCAGGTGAATTAGTATGGTCCACGAGAAAGTCGGCAAAGTGAAAAGGATGAGGTGTCTGGATGGGTAAAAAAAAAAAAAAAAAGATATTACTGCACTGCAGTCATTACATACATTAAAAAGATAACCAAGGATGACAACACAGTAAGGCTTAACTTAACGCGTTATTATCGCGTTAACGCATTAATTAATTAACGCAGACAATTATTTTATCACGCATTAACGCAGTTTTGCTGTAAAGTCGGGCGCTTTAACATGGTGGCCCCCTCGGGACTGACACCCTTTAGAGCCACTCACAAGTGGCCGTTTGAGGAACTGCAAATGTTGCTTTTTTTTCCACTTTCGCATTTGTTCATTTCTCATAATTATTCTTCCGTTAAGCAATTTTGTTCTTCAGTGATATTTGTCATGCCGGTTCCCAAGCAACACACAGATGCAGCGGCAAGTCGTGATTAAGAATGAACACAAGGATCGTATAAGCGCTCCTCTTTGCTCGTACTGGGGTAATATAGCGAGTAGAGACCTGTGGGAGAGCAACAGAGGAGAGATCCTCTATCAGGGTGGACAAGAAGTGCAATAGATGTCATGTGTGCCGAAGGAACAACAGTAGAGTTACAACACATGCAATGCATATGACAGAAATGAGTCATATAATGAGAGAAGCAAGAATAACGATGGAAACAAATTACAACTGCTGTTAATAACAGGAGTAGTGGATGTAGTAGAATTACAGTGATAACAAAAGCGGTAATGGTATCGGCAATAGCAAGCATTGCGACTACTGGTGATAATGATAGTAGTGGTGGGTGTCAGGCAGGACCACAGCAGGAGGCAGGACCAGGGTCCAGATATAACCACGATCCACGGAAACCTGAGAGGCGAGAAAACACAAAGACTCCGGGGGAAGAAGCAAAGGTAGTAATGTGCGTTCATGGGATGTGAATTCTTACAGGAGGAGAGAGAGAAGAGGAGAGAGGAGCTCAGTGTGACCTAGGAAGTCCCCCAGCCCTCACTATAAACCTGAGCCAG
Organism: Cebidichthys violaceus; assembly: GCF_023349555.1. Classification (NCBI taxonomy): domain Eukaryota; kingdom Metazoa; phylum Chordata; class Actinopteri; order Perciformes; family Stichaeidae; genus Cebidichthys; species Cebidichthys violaceus. Next base: position 94,964 of record NW_027176639.1, read on the forward strand.
CCCTAACTATAAACCTGAGCCAGCCTTAACTATAAACCTGAGCCAGCCTTAACTATAAACCTGAGCCAGCCCTAACTATAAACCTGAGCCAGCCTTAACTATAAACCTGAGCCAGCCTTAACTATAAACCTGAGCCAGCCCTAACTATAAACCTGAGCCAGCCTTAACTATAAACCTGAGCCAGCCTTAACTATAAACCTGAGCCAGCCCTAACTATAAACCTGAGCCAGCCCCAACTATAAACCTGAACCAGCCCTAACTATAAACCTGAACCAGCCCTAACTATAAACCTGAACCAGCCCTAACTATAAACCTGAACCAGCCCTAACTATAAACCTGAACCAGCCCTAACTATAAACCTGAGCCAGCCCTAACTATAAACCTGAGCCAGCCCTAACTATAAACCTGAGCCAGCCCTAACTATAAGAGCTATCCAAGAGGAAAGTCTTAAGCCTACTCTTAAATGTGATGTCTGCCCCCCCCGGACTAAAACAGGGAAGCTGGTTCCAAAGAAGAGGAGCTTGATAACGGAACTGTCCGTTTCATAATATATGTGTTGCACTAGTTTGTGTGTTTCACTATGTAGATTATGTAATAAGTCACGAGCATTTAACACCCACAGACAAACGGGGAGATCTTGCCCGAGAGTCAGCGGTTGGCCGCCTCTTCCAGGCGCAGCGAGCGGTGCATCGTAGGTAAACTGTAGGTCTGAAAGGTTTAGCGGGCATCTTAAGACGCGAGCCGGAGCCTCACGCAGAGAGGCCTAGTCAGCCCTTTCATCCGGCCTCCTCTGCTCCACGGTGACGTGACGTCGAGCAGCACCCTGTAGCGCCGAACACAAGACGGGAGCGAGACGTGAAACATGGCGCGGGACGGCCACGTCTGACACCAAAGCGCCACACCTAACCGTAGCCTGGCAGAAGGGAGAGGCAGGCTGGAGCAGCGTGTGTGTATGGGTGTGCGTCGCGTGTGCTTGTTAAGTATGCGTCTTTGTGTGTGTCTTGTTTACAGAGCTTTTCTGTCATATGTCTTCATCTCCACTTTTATATCCCCTCACTGTTCCTCAGCTCTGTGGCTAAGCCAGCGTGAGGCACAGGCACACTGTGTAGGTTTCATCCCTGAGCTCAGAGGTGAGTCTTTACGTTCCTCTACGTGTGCAAAGAGGAAGAGGAGGAGAGCGAGGAGAGACTCAAAAATTGACGTTTCCTCTCTGAAATCGTGCATTTGTGCCCCTCAATTTGCTCTCATTTGCCCTGTAGTTGTGTGTGTGTGTGTGTGTGTGTGTGTGTGTGTGTTTACCTCAACAGTGTGATCCTGAGCTTATACTCTAGTGAAAGGCAGCCACCACATTCAGAAGCTTCTTCTTGGGGCGTAATGCATGGAAAAGACAGGCTTAGGGGCACATCAATTTCACAAGCTTAACCAAACGGCGGGTGGTGCGTGCGTGCATGACTGTGGGCTTTCTGCAGATGCATTTTTTATTTTTTTTTATAGCGCTCCTGTTTCTAGATGGTGAGCGACACCTTGGGGGGGGGGGGGGGGGGTCTTTGTCACATGTTAAACCTGTCATAATGAATGTATTGAACCAAATGTCCAATAAAAGGAGATTTAAGGGGATTTCATCCATTTATTAAACGTTCATATTGTTTTCCCCCGCATCTGACAACTGGGACTAAGTGTTAAATACAAATGGATTTTTACACCCCCGAATAAATATGGTGATAAAGATATCAGATGGAATGTGTTTATTTAACATGTATTATGTCTCCGCAGACAGAATCCTTTGACAGCAGTTATTAAAAGATAGTTTAGACTGCTCAAAGATGAGGGATTGCTCTGTCTTTTGTACATTTCTTCTGTTCCATTAGCGTAAGCAGAGGATGAGGAATATAGCGTTGATATTTAAGACTCGCTGTTCACATTAGGGAGAAAAATGAAACGACATTTGAGAGGCCTCTGTTTGTTTTCTGATTTTCCAAAAGCCTTTTTTAATGTCTTTCAAACAAACAAAAACGAAAAAAAAAAAAGCGCTGCTGCCTGTGGAGACTTTGCAAAAAAGAAGAAAAACAAGCGAGCGAACAAAATGCCGAAGCATCACAGAGAGAGAGAGATGTTTGTACATTTCACCTTTTTAATGTTTCTCTGCCTGCTACCGAATCGCTTGCATTACAGGCCAACATTTTTTTTGCCACCATCTCCAAGCTAAATCACAAACATCCAATGAGATTAGTTCCCCTAACTGACTTTTACTGGATTTTGAATCCCACAAAGCATTCATTTTCGAAGAACATCATCATTATTTCATTTTCACCAGGCAGGCAAAGTGAAAAACACGATTCCGCTTGATTACAAGCCGTGCACTCGTGCATTATAAACAACTGAATCATTCCATTACGTTTTAAGTCGTTGCAATGGAGCGCCGCACGCTGAATCAGTATTCATAAGTCCATATTTCTTGTTTGATGATAATTTCTCATTTCTCTAGATTAAACGGCATATTTTGGATAAAGGGGCCCCATAAAGTGAATGCTTTATGTGAGTGGCAGAGGAGAAAATATAAAAAGGAGAGAGAGAGAGAGAGAGAGAGAGAGAGAGAGAGAGAGACATTGTGGGTGGGGAAGAAACCCATTAAGGGCATTTTAAGATATTTGGTTTGGTTGTATTATGAACTCATTCACTTTTGCTCCTCAATACATTTAATTACACAAAGGACAACACTTTAAATGTGTGTGTGTGTGTGTGTGTGTGTGTGTGTGTGTGTGTGTGTGTGTGAGAAGCAGGAACGTGATTGGCTGTGAGAACTTAGTGCTCCTCCCTCGGTATCCACCGAGCAGACACCCAGACAGAGCTCCGTCCAGAATGGCAGTCAGAGTGTCGGTTTCTCCCTGGAACGATCAAAGCGCTCCGTGCGCTCTGCGCTCCAACCACCAAGGGATTTATACTGTCCCTGTGATGAGCGGGGGGAGAGAGAATTAAAAGGACGGACTAGAGAGAGAGAGAGAGAGGAAAGGGGATGAGATCGAAGAGAAAGACGGGCAGCGACAGACAAGGGCTATGCAGAAATGAAAGAGAAGCAAGGGAGGAGGAGGAAGAAGAAGAAGAAGGCAAAACTGAAAGCAGAATGGCTAAGCATGGCTGAAAGGAAGCGAGAATGCAAGAATGAAAGATGAGAAATTGATGGAGAAAAAAAAAAAAATTGGACTGAGGGAGACAGAGATGAAGAGGAAAAGGGGGCAGAGAGGAGAAAGAGGAAGGCACCATTAGAGTGAAAATGAATGGAGAACTAAGAATCTCAGGGCCGGAAGCTTCTTAGAAGCTGAAGAGATGATTGCAACCGTCGCGTTTGCCCCCTCGTCTTCCCTCTCCCCACATTGTTCCCCTGTTGCAACAACACACAGAGAACAGAGTCGGATGTCTGTGGGGGAGACGGGGGGGAGAAGTGGGCCAAGCAGGAGAGGTAGCTGAAGACCTGAGGCTTCAAAGGGCTCTGGGATCTGTTAATCCTTTTCTTTTTGTCTATCCATCTCTCTTCTCACTGCATCTCTTTCCTTTCTAGTCCTTACAGACCCATCCGTCTATTTGTTTCTCCTCACTGCTATTCTACCACCTTTTTTACCCCTCTGGGCATTTGCTTTGTAATCAAAACCCTTAACATAAAGCAACGGCAATTAAAGAAAGTTCGTAATAGTTCTCATGTTGTGCTTAGATAATCGTAGAGTGTCAGTCCACCCTAAATCGTTTCACTAACTATGTCATAATTAAGGAATAAGACTAAAGGACAAACACAGTTCTGTGTGAGACTGTGTAGTTGTCTCTCTTCATGGCTGTGCAGATCTGCTTTCCAGTCACAAGGAATTTAATGTGTGAGAAATGAAGAAAATGTTAAGTACCTCTCTGTCATCCAGCGCCGGTTTAAGACTCGGCTACTTTAGCCAACCCTCGACTGGTTTTAAGATAAGACTCAGCCACTTGTCCACATCTACCCTCCACCAAAACGAGGATGATTCAAACTCAAAGAGTGGCCACTACATCTCAAAGGGTCATGGCGTGGAACGGAGGGAGATCAGAAGAAGGCAGTTGTCTCTCTTGTTCTCAAGGATCCTCGTCCCGACCTTTTGCCAAACCAAGCCAATGTGTTTAGGATCTTCGTGTATTTGATGCGCCTTTAGCAACGGGCAACTTCATTTGCAGCGTATACCTATCTGACTCCAGAGACGAGTAACTCTTTCCTACAGATGTTAGCAATGTGCTGCCTGACGCACACAGATGTCTAACGGATGCCCTAGAGTTCTCCAGAACCCCTTCAACAGCCGATCAACCTTCACCGAAACACAACCACCTCTGACATGTCAAACACGACAACAATAGCTTTTACCATTAAACCAGAGCATCTATAAATTAAAGATGGCTCTATCCCCTTGTTGCCATTTCCATCTGACGGCTTATTTGCTATGGATTGATCATTTGCTAAGCCATACAACGATGTGTTCACGCTCCATTGCGTTCCCAGCGTCTTGGCTGCCTTCCATAAACCCGTGGACGTTCAGCACACCCCGGTTGTTTGTCGGGTCACTTTTTAAACAAGTTCAGTTTTAAACTGTCAGTTCAAGGAACCAAACCGGAAGGCTTCTGAAGCACAGAGAGTGAGTCAACAGGTATTGTCTTTGATGGAATAGTTCGGACAGCTGATAGTAGAGAGATGACAGAAAATTGGGCATATATATTATATATAGTATGTATATTCCCGTCCTAACCCCTATGTTGGAAACCACAGCGACGGACATAGCAAACCACTGACATTCACAACTATGAATAATTTAGATTTGTCAGTATGCCTAAGGATTATAGGGGCACACAGTCTGCCTGTAGTGAAACAAGTGATATGTTCAAAACACTGTGAAGAATTTAATGTTAAAAAGCTTCCTTCAGGAATGTGAGGTGTTAACAGTGGGGGAAGGAGATGTATTGATCAAACAGAGATGTAGATGAAGACAGCCCTAAGAAAACATGGGGGTCGGGTACATGCAGTTTTATGAGGAGGAGGACAGGTCGGACCAGAGGACACTATTCAGACATTATGCGGATCACTTAGACCAATGGAGAGCATTGTCAGAGGACAGGAGGAGACAATCGGATTCCAGCCAATCACAAAGCTGATAATGGACTTTTGAAAGTAAACTACTGACTTTTGGGTATAAAAACATTGTTCGGAGAGATGTTGTTCAGTTCTTGACGATCCTCTTTACTGTAAACTGGCGTTTGTAGGCCGGTGGGGAGGGGAGAGTCTTTGAACTCGGTTTCGCGATTCCTTACTGTCGACAGTGTAATTCAGTTTGTAACTGTCTTTTAGCATTTGTGAATTATAAATACTTTTTCATTGTAAGCCGGATCCAGCTGATTTTTCTTAGCGTGACTTCGTTGCTCAAACAACAACGAAAGAGCGAGAGGTCCGCGGCCTCCTGCGAGCAGAGGTCCCACTTCACCACAACACACATGCAGCGGGATATTTGTGTGATTTTTAAATAGCCGTCTATGTAGATTACGCTTCGTTAAAAGCGCCCCAAAAAATAGGCGTGAACCTAAGAAAACACGGAGGGGTCTCTGCGAGTGTAATGTCAGTTCTAAGAGGAGCCAGGGTCCCCTAACCTAACCGGGGGGGGGGGGGGGGGGGAGCTGTTCCTTTATGTGGTTGATGAGCAGCACGAGTGACGGACTCAACCCCACTCTAACACGCCTGTCTTTTCTCTGAACTTTAGGATGACACTGGAGCCTTCAGAGGAAAAAAAAAAAAACCCACACAGATACCAGCAGAACATGCAGGCTCCACTGACATGTTGACAGTAACTACAAACATACAGCTTCTGTTATGCAGCCCCCCCCCCCCACCAAACAGTATATGCATATGTCCAGGGCCCCTCTGCACTCTCTAGCACATCCAGAGGCGACCTGTCACACGCAACATCATAAGCATAATCAGAGAGCTCAAAGCTGATATATATATATATATATGAAACAAAACACCCACATCCCCACACCCACTGCACCTTCCGGCACTGTAGATGTGTGACATCTATGTGCATACTAAGACATAGCCAACTAGAATATCTCATAAACACACATAGCAGCCAAAGCGCGCACACACACACACACACACACACACACACACACACACATACATATATGTCGACACGACCATCACACATATCTGTACAAATATAATTTCCAGGATAACATGACTCGGAACCACAAAACTGCTATGAAAATCCCCACTCTGTGCGCCACTAGTGTCATGTCGTATGAATATTTACCTAGCGCATTAGCATATGCCAACCCACTGTGTGGGAGCGGTGAGAGATGATGGCTATTTCAACGGAAGAAATAACATTCATTTTCATCCAATTCTGCAACCGAGCGAGATGGGCTGCTTTCATTGCAATGTTTTGACCTTGCTGTGTAGATGCTCAACATCCCAAGAATGAAATTGGCACTCCCAAAATGGATTTGGCCTGATGTGCAGGGGCTTATAACAAGTGCCAACTCTAGTATTTAAGAGGGTACTGGCTGAGGAACATTGTGTGTGTGTGTGTGTGTGTGTGTGTGTGTGTGTGTGTGTGTGTGTGTGTGTGTGTGTGTGTGTGTGTGTGTGTGTGTGTGTGTGTGCACGTGCAGGCGTATGTTTTACTCCACACAAAGCTGCCAGTGTTTCATTCCTGGCTAAATATTTATAACAGAGAAAGACACTAAGTAAGTCAGACAAACACACACACACACACACACACACACTGTTAGACATAGGGGAGAGAAAGTGAAAGTAAGCGAGAGACAGACAGACAGAAGAAGGAGGAAGCTTATTATTTAATGTCCTACTTGGCAGAGAGCTGTCAGAAAGCAAGAGTGGAGGCTTGCCAGGCACTGACAGAACAAAATCTCCCATTCGTCTTCTTCTATTCAAGACATGGACAAGCTTAATGAATTAAGATCCAACTCAAGCCACTTCTCTCACTTCTTTCCCCCCCCCCTCATCTTGCGATGTGCGGTGCTTCATATCTGCACGGTTTTTTGGAACCGGTGAGTAGCGAGAACCGAGCGGCGCGGCGTTAAATCAACACAAAGGGCGCCATTCGTTCTTTCAGAGCCTCATTACATGAAATGATCACTCTATCAAGACTCTAAACTCTCATCACACACACACACACACACACACACACACACAAAGCCCATTACCTCTGGTGATAGTGCAACCAGCCTTCCAAACAACGGCTGCGAACAGCAAATTAGCAAACAATGCGCTGCGCTCCCATATATCCTGAGTGATGAAAACAGTACAAGGCGAGCTAATGCATCTCAGGCAGGTCAGATTCCTGCCTCCGCTCTTATCTTCGCCTAACACGCTATCAGACAAATTAGCAACGGGGTCCACTTAAAGAGTGTGAGTGTGTGTGTGTGTGTGTGCTCACTGGTGTGTGTAATCTTGTGTGTGTGTGTGTGTGTGTGTGTGTGTCTGTGCATAGAGCAGTGGGGTCCTCTCATCGGCCTGCCTCCTCTCTTGATGTTATTTATGGCTGTTTAAATGATCTCAGACACCTCTCATTTGTTTAGACGGCTTCAATCGGCTTTCTGTCTAAAGCGAGAGGAGAGGAGAGGAGGAGGAGGAGGAGGAGGAGGAGGAGGGCTCGGGTCGGGAGCGGTGGGGCAGGAGGGAGAGATGTGGTGAGACATGAGGAGGGAGGCTGACCGGGCAAACAAGGGAGGGACGGTTGAGAACAGTAAAGGGTGAGGTGGGAGGCAACGGGGATGGATGAAAGGGGAAGGGAGAGAGGAGGCAGAAGGGTAGGTAAGGAAAGGAGAGTGAGGCGAGGCAAGGAGTTTAGGTTGTAGAATATGCAGTAGAGCTGGGAGGTAGAAGTGCACCAGGCGAGGAGACAGAGAGAGGAAGCCTCTGTTTTCAGAGCGATCCCTTATGTTCATTCCCACCGAAGCAAAAGATACTTTTCAGCATCTCAATTTTAACCTCCTGTGAAGATTGCTAGAACACATTTTCCACTACGGGAACTTTATGATCCATAACGTAAAGAGTAACTTAACACTAAATCCACTTAATTACAGTAGTTTTATTACACTACCTATTGATCCTGGTTTCCATTTTATGGTGTTTACTGCGAGAAAAGTTATTTTCTTCTTTCTTTCATTTTGAATTCTGTAAAGAATGTCTGAGTTAGAAGGGAAAGTCAGACCCAAAAAAACCAACAAGTTGTTGTCACCTACAGCAGTCAACTGTCAGCGGCGAAGACAGTAAGAAAGTATTTTCTATCGATTAATCTATTTACCATTTTACTGATCAATGGAGACGTGATAATGATCGATGAATGGAGCTAACGTGAAATGACTTCCCTCACTATATATATATATATATATATATATATATATATATATATATATATACATATATATATATATATATATATATATATATACATATATATATATATATATATATATACATATATATATATATATATATATGTATATATGTATATATATAACTATGTATAATTTACTGAGTTTACCTTTTGGACCTTTCATTCATGTCTATTGTCTCCACTGCCTGGGAGGGTTCTGGTGTACTTTTTTTTGAATTTGTGAAGGGGGCGTGTTCAATCCAAAACATATACGTTACATTGCTCTTCAAAGTAAAAATATGGTCATTGTCACAGGTTCTACTCTTGTCTCCAGTGTTTTCCGTGCACTTTCATCATGCATTTCCCAGAACTATATTTCCGCAAGTGATCCAAAACATTCCTGGTCTAGAAAACACAACGCAGACTCTAGAACCAAAGCGCTATTGGCAAGCTCCATTCCACAGGTTGTTCCGTTTTCAACGTGGAAAAAGGCCTCAAAGCGTATGTGCAGTCACGTCTCTGGGTCTGCATGCGTGTAGGTACGTCTATCTCAGTATGTGTGTGTGTGTGTGTGTGTGTGTGTAGGTGTTTACGTGCATGTTTTGTGTTGCTCAGTGGGGAATCAAAGTGTGTGGTCCAGCCTTTGTCTGATTAGACCCCTCCAGGGAATACAGAGGAGCTAGCAAGAGGGAGGGTTCTCTCTGCTCTGATTGTTAGAACACGACTTTACGTACACACACACACATTAATACAGAGTTGAAATATTCAAATGTAGCCTCAACTGCAGACACACACACTCACACGCTTCAATTAAAATTGAGTGTTTATGGCGTAATGTATCCTTCATTGCGTCTTGGTGGTCTGGTCTCCAGTCACACAGCTTGTTGCTGCTTGTTGTTGCTTGTTGCTGCGTCGCCACGGTTGTAAACAGGGAGGTCAGCTCACGGGGAGCGTGCAGCCTGCAGTCTTTGAGCATCCCATGCATAGTGCAGTGTTATGTAAACACACATCGTACAATTTACACATGCAGAATATGACGTATGAATACAGTAATGTGAATCTAGTGCCGTATATTACACTCGTACTGCAAGAGAAAATCAAATTGGAAAATTCATGAAAAATGTGTTTTTTCTAAATGCTGCGCATTTTGTCCTCAAATTGATTGTTTTTTAATTGGCTTGTGTTGTAGTTGCATGAGTCTTTTTTAATTTGCAGTGGGCTGAAGCGATCCTACTAGTGCGATTCAACATGTGGGCTGTGCGACAAAATCTATCACGATTATCATTATCATTCTTATCCAATAAACTATATAGACTATATGGAAATAACCACATGGTATTGGAGTATTGTCTTCCCATTTTATTTAGAAGTGCAAAATGAGCATAGCAGATTCAAGAAATTGTAGATAAATATGTTGGAACCATGTGGTTGAAACAAAGGAATGTGCTTTTATATATGCAAGTTAATGCTTTTAAGAAAACCTAGAAATGATTTTTCACAAATTCGCTGGTCGAACAATAGGTCCCCAAGGAGAAGCGGAGAACTTGACCCGTGCTCTGCCAACTTTAACCTGCAGAATGAAGATTCACAGAATTTCAATGCCCCGCTCTCTTCCTATTCATGCCAACATTTGTAAGGGAGAAAATTCCTCATACTTCTGAAGAATTTCCACTGCCATACAGAAGCTTCATCGGCGAACCGGTGAAGCTCCGGGTCCCAAATCGAACACGGAAATTTGAAGAAACGCGCCGACCGCTGCCAAGTAATTTCAAAGTAGCAGGCTTTTTTTTTTTTTGTCGGGGCAGAGATATAGGTCATAATGTGTTCAACCCACACACATTAACACATACTCATTCACACACATATAGGTTGTGCCTCAACGCTCCATTAAAAAAAAAAACGCGGTCTCGTCGCCATTTCTGTAGTCTTGCGTGACGAGATCACGGCCGCCATTTTGGTCATTTTCTCTCACAGCAGTTTTCTATCATCACTTTGTGCTTTTGTGTTTTGATATTATCCAGATATTGTGGCCTGTGTTGGAAGTCAACCTTCACTGTTCACTCTGAATGTGTAATAATGACTTTGACTTCTGACATTTTGAGTGAACACCAATTTTGAGACTTAATTTATAGTTTGGTTATTGGTCCCTGACCTCAGCGTGGTGCCCCGTTATTATATATATATGTTAATAATTGATATTAGTCATTTTATAAATGTCGTACTTGCTGTTAACCAAACCTTCTTGATTTTGATTTTGCTTTCAATTCTGATGCAAACTGTACCAAAGTACATGAAGCACCCTGGCAAGGACCGGTGAACTGTGCCCGGCTAGGGTTTAGTGTTCACACTAATCAAATTCACTGGACTTTGGGGGACCTGGGCATGGGTCCCTGATGTAAAAGCCTCTTAGTTTGCCACGTATCTTAACATTTTTTTGTAAAGTCAGCTGCTGGCTGAGAAGAAGCAGCCCCTCCTTCCTCCACCAGAAGTACATGCAGGCAGTGAATCGCATCAGAGGGACGAGGACAGAGGACAGGAGGACAGGACTGATACAGACTGATGTCTGTGCTCTTCGTTCTTTATAAACCAAACTCAGAAATATGATTTCATTGACAGTTTGAGATATTATTGGATTTATATAAAGTGACTTTGCTGTTGGAAACATTACTGTGGCTGCTCTAGAAACACGCATTTATATTTTAAATATAAATAAATTCTGATCCTGGTCTGAATCATTTTATTGTTGTGAATAATATATTAAAAAAGCTATTATTTAGTAATACAAAAGAACATATGATGTGTATCAATAAGAGTAGTAGTATTAATACAATCTCATTGATACCCATCCCTAGAAAATATAGACCTTTACAAGCAAATCAAGGAACACACCAGCTTGCAGGCTTTGCGCTAATTCTGAATACAATGAGACCGGTTTAAAACGCATGCATATCTGGAGCAGTGACCTCTGCCGCCCTGCAGATTCATCTTTGTGATGTATCTGCTGTGACTACAGTATGGGAAGGCAAATAAGCGGCACAGTTTTAGAAAGTAAGAGGGGATTTATCTGTAGTGGTGTGAGCCAGTCCAAGATAAATGGGTTAAACAGATGCTTTCCTTTTGAAGGTAAATGAATATAAACTAGGGGGAATGTGTAACTAGGTCGAAGTGGAAAAGAACTGAGCTTCATGACAAAATTAATCTAAAAAACAGGGAGACCTATTGTAGCGGGAAATACCACAGAGGTTTGCCAGATGTTGATGTTACTCTCTGTCTGTCTGTGGACAGCAATGTGACTGAACATACAAGATGCAGTCACAAAACTTTACAGGTGTGTGTATGTCAGATCAAAATGAAGGTCAAGTTCGAATATGGGTGTGGTCACACACACACACACACACACACACACACACACACTTTACCCATACTTTGGCCCAATTTGGCGCCCAATCTGGCGCCATGGATGGTGCGATCCCAAGATTGCAAGATGGTCTCATGAATGTAGCAAAAAGTGTGCTAGCATTACGCAGAAGGAGGAACAAATACTTAATCAGGAATTAATTGTAGTGACATGCCAAATGTAGTAAAAGTGATTCAAATGTAGGCTGAGAAATTGCAGCTGAACACGAGGCCTATAGATATGAATTAAACCAGTTATGAATTAGGTTTTAAACGAAATGAAACACGCATTTGTATACGTTTGTATTTTGCCGGTTTACATCGAGGCCTGTACCGTTTGAGATAATCGCACCCTGCATGGCTTGAGCATATAAAATGCAAATAGCGAGTGACTACGCAGAAGGTTAATAAGCAGTTTCAATCACAGGCACGCTACCCTTTGATGTGTGCTGCTGCAAAGAGGATATATATATGAAACGGATGAAGGACAAAAAAAGTTCAGCGCCGCCATCCTGCCCTCACCCGTCCCACTGCTTCAAGCAATCAATTCAGCTGTAATTACCAACAACGGCATCTGTCAAAGATCTGTATCTTATCTGAATGGGCGATTTGATAAAAAGGGTTTTATCGGTGGAAACGACTGCTGAGATCTTTACCACGTCAAGGATACACAAGGGTGTTTGAGGTCAGGGTTCCTCAAGAACAGTAGCTTATCAGGTGAAGTACCGTTAAATGGAACGGCAACAATGTTGGACAAAGTTAGCGACGACTACCGTGTAACAAAATCAGCTAAATAACCAAAGTGAAGATATCGTGACGTAGAGTTAAGATGGATTGATACATTAATAAGCATAACAAGTTGAGTATATAGGCCTAGTTGCCAGGAATTTATTTTTGCATTCATAATAATATGCATAATGATTTTGCAAAGGTCAAAACAGGTGACATAGTACAACGGGTGAAATGCAGAGCAAGCGTAGTAGTAGTATTGCAAAGTAAGAAGAAGTGACCATATTTGGACTTTGGATGAGTGAAGTGGAGAAGCTGTGTACGACATGTCAATCACAAGACAGCCCGCCCTAAATCATTCAGCCTTATTGTCTGTTTGACTCTAAATGGGACCAGAATTTAGAAAATAGACATCATGCTGTTCTGAAGAACACGTGAAACTAGCGATTGAGACCATGAACTGTTTACTGAGGTGATAAATCCAGTGAGAAGTGGGATCATCTTGTCATAGACTTCCATCCAATCGTTTTTGGGTTTTTTTTTTTTTGCAACCAGAGAACTCGCCCCCTGATGGCCAGTAGAGAGAATGCAAGTTCAAGGTGCTTCCACGTTGGCCCTAAAAAGCCTAAAATGCGTCATAACATGCACATACATAGCTTTGACGTATTCATAAAGCTGCCCTTTGGATGCACACATTGTTTGATTAGCACGTCTCTGCCATAACAGCACGCTGATTACCAACAGGTTGGTTTGGTTGCCAAGCTCCGGGTGTCGCTCCAACAAAAAACTTCCCCCAAAATACATCCAATGAAAAGCAAAGAAACGTCTTCATTGTTCTAATGTCAAACACTTTGTATCCATCATCAGATCCATCTGTGCATCGCATCTGTCTCTCTCGATTCGCCCTTCCCCCGACCTGATTTGTTTTGGTCCTTCAACGTTTCCCCGCTCCTCTCGTTCTTTCTCCCACACTCTTGTTTCTTTTGTCCCCCCCCCCCCCCCACACCTTCTGCTTGTGTGGAGGGCTTTTGCAAACAGACATCGCTGACAATGAGAGGCAATTCACTCTCAAGAAGGTTTGCGTGTGTGTGTGTTTATCTACGTGTGTGTGTGTGTGTGTGTGTGTGATTCTGAGTGTTTTGTTTCTGTCAAGAGTAATGCAAGGTTAGAGGGAGGAAAATATTTGCATATCCGCCGTCTAGTTTCATGCGATTGCTGGTCGTTCAACAATGTTTCAAACGGCGAATGACAGACGGGAGAGACAAAGAGAGGAGGATTACTTCTGGTTATGTTGAGGTCGAGTTTATTGACGAGTATTATTCACTAGATAAAGACGCCTAAAATTCGAGCTAAATGAAAGTCCTCTGCAAATAGACATATGCATAAAAGATGATTGCTCCAAGACACCCACATGCTTGCACACATGAACATAATTTAATCAGCCAAATAACGAGGTCTGCATGCATACTCTAGTCCGTGGTTACCGATCCCGGCGCCACCAGCTATGAAGTGAATTCATGTGTACCTTGAGATGTTTTCAAAATGAAATATAATGAATATCTTCATTACTGTCTGTTAAAATCGAAAAAACCTTATTATATTTTTATTTATTATTAGATTGATACAATGCATTGATTGAAAAAAAAACGCCTGTTACCACCTTGCACTACATTTCTGCCTAACTGTTATGAGTATGTTAGGTTTTATGTTAGATTAAAATGTGTAGTTGTCCTACGCGTGTACTTGCTTTCGTTTCCACTTGTTTGAATTGAGCTCACCTTTGCTAACAATTTCTCGGTCAAATATTAAGCCCCTACAAATCATAAAGTGAGGCTTTTTCGGGGCTGATACCGGTCCTCGATTTAATGTGTGATTAGAAATGTTAATCTCCCTTTTAAATGCTATCGGCCGATCGAGTGGGTGTTATTAGTGGTAATAATCGCTGCCGCTCTAATGCTGTAGACAAGGCCAAGCTGCACCCACCACGTTGTACAAGTCAAAAAAAAAAAAAAATAACTTTAGTTTTAGACAACAGAACCACTTGGTTAGGTTTAGGAAATGACCTTCTGAACCTACTAGGCCCCTTCTAACCCAATACGCTGATCACCTTTGAAGGGGATACAAACAATTCTGGCAGCTGATTTTGATTTGGTGTCTTGACAAAACAATGTACATTTTGTAAAATGATACTTTTTTAATTTTGTTGCTTTATCACCCTCTTTGTTGTGTACACTTCCCAGTTAACAGTCAGATTGCATACTTGTTAGCCCGTTAGCTTAGCTTAACTGAGCAACAAGTCCACCGAGTTTATTCAAAAGACATAAACGTACTATTGACTCCTGTTCCATAACTGTGGGAGATATGAATCCTGACGGAGGAGGTTAAATCAAAAGGACTGGTTCAACAAGCCAAGCTATGATGGGTTCCTCTGTTTTGGACTTTCAGGATCACATTTACATGTCAAAGTTCACCAGACTAGAACTCTGTCGCTCCATCAGCAGAGCCTCTGCTAAGCCAGTCCATTGGAATTAATGGATTTTGGAGTTCTAAAGGCCTTTACCCTCTTTTTTTTTTGGCATCCAAACAACTATTTGGAAACATTTTTCAATATTCAAATATTGTGCTTGGCTTCCAGTCACAGGTTCACCTGTGTGTCTCCATAGATCCGTTTCTACTAGCTTTGCCTTTTGGATCCATTTTGTGAGAATTCATGTTTCATTTTTCTGTCCTGTACGAGTTCATTCCCGAACTCGCTGCCTCTCGCAGACAAACATTTGTACAGAAAAAGAGAGATCATTCTTTAGTCTCATGTGGCTCCAACCGCAGAGAGCCATTTCCTCTGGAAATAAACACTAATTTCAATGGCTTGGACAAGACAAACACACTTTGGGTGACACAGAGGGACAGAGAAAGAGGCATTATCATTCACCGGGTCCCTTATAAATCCTCAGCCAGTTGTTTTAGTGCCGCTGACTAGGAAGGAGGAATGTAAGCATTACCACCACAGACATGCTTTATGTTCCCTATTACAGTGACTAATTGAATGTTTGTCTATATCTAATGAGGTGGGTTGCCCCTGGCGTATTTGTATATCTATGTGTGTGTGTGTGTGTGTGTGTGTGTGTGTGTGTGTGTGTGTGTGTGTGGCGGCATGGTCGTAGCCACTACTGAAGTCACTGACGTCCGGACCTCGGTATTCTCTGACTAAAAAGAACTTGACTTAGGTGTAATACTGTATTGTACTACACCAAGATTTCCCACTTTCTCATCTGTTCGTTGTCATTGCTTGATTGCATTTGTGTGTGTGTGTGTGTGTGTGTGTGTGTGTGTGTGTGTTGTTGACGACATATTCAAAGAACCACTGTGTTGAGTCAAGACTTTTCTTTTTTAATCATCACTTAACTCTCCAGTTTCTCTCAGCTCTGCAGAGCCTTTAAGTGTCTTTTGGCTTAACATACATTTTAATTATGACACCTGAGTAATCAAAATGTGTAATCTTTAAACAGATAAACAGATTAGTAATTGTATTCCATCCACCCATTATCCGTAATTGCTTATCCCTTTTTCAGGGTCGCGGCCGGGTATACTTGCCGCGAGGCGACAGCGCTAGCCGCTACACCGCCGCGCGGCCACATCTTAAACATAATCATTAACCCAGCTATCTTGCTCATCAGCAATATGCTATTTAAATTATGCATAGAAGGCCACACATCAATCAGAGGCATGCCAGCCTAGCGTTGCCTCACCCTGACCGAGAGTGAACTGCATGGTATGTACCCACCGTATATACGTACACTGTAACAAATTCCCCCGTTAAATTACAGTAAACAGCTGGCAGCTACAGCTTCCAGCATTCAACTGTAATTCTACAGCGTACCCACTGTAATTTACAACAGCGGTTTAATACTGTAAAAATGATTACAATACAGTGCTGTATAGAAAATGCATTATACTGTTATTTAACTGTATTCAACTGTATTTACGAAGAACAGTACATCACTGTTCGGAATTTCTTGTAATTTTACAGCAATTTGTTACAGTGTACCTTCCCAGCACCAAACACGGACACAATCACGGACCGGCTCGTAAACATATGGGAGGTGTCGTGGTCACCAGCATCAGGGGACCAGAGCAGGACTCCGTGTCGACTGGATGTGTTAATAACTGAAAACGGTTGCCGACGTGTTCACAATATGACATTTATTCATTTAATTAAGTTGATAATATGTGAATGTTGTGTCAGTTAACAGCTTTGTGCGCTGCCCCCCAAAGTAACCCCCCCCCAAAAAATGAGCTTTTAAGCTAATTGTAGTGCTCTCCTCTTTTATGTGCTCAGGTGTTGATGTGTGCTATTAAAGCATAATATAGAATTTTCTGAAATAATATATGTTTGTTTTTGCATTAAATTGACTCAAGGTCATTTGAAATTGCTTGGTGTTTTTTGTGGGACTTTACTTCTGGTCTGTTCCAAACTGTATTCATTAAAATAATGGTTGTGAGGGCAGAGCGGTGCGTCTAGTGTAGAGCCTTGTCCTGGATTCAGGGGCTGATTGTCAGTTGTGGAATAATGAATTCATGTTGTCTCTTTCATCACTTTTATTTTGGTAATTTTAACCGACTACGCGCTCAAACCTCAAAAGGTTCTCGTGCCACTTCATCACCGCCTGCGAGTAACGAAGCTCTCAATACAAAGTTCAAACATGAAGCCCGTTTTCTTTGTCCCCTCTCGCTTTGGCTCGCCGTCATCCGAGCGCAGCGATTGATTCAAATAAAAGCCGATCGGAAACAATTTGTGCAACTATATAAAAATTTGGTTGGGTTTTAAATTACGGTCATGGCACGAATCCGCTACAGCATGAATTCCTGCTGCGACTGCAGTAAACAGCTCTGCTCAAGGAAAGCCCCCCCCCCCGGGCGTCTGCGGTCCAAAGTGGGACTGAGCCATCTGATCCGGTTGAGTGAGATTCAGATTCGGTTACATTTTGTTGTCGCCTCATGTTAAAATTCAAACACAACTCTCGGGTTGTGTTTGAGTACCATTATGCGGCGTGGCTCAGATGAATCGTAGGTTTGACTCACACACACACACACACACACACACACACACACACACACACACACACACACACACATCCTTTTTTACCCTCCAATGATATTGATTTACTTGTCTCACCAACAAGGCGCTCGTTCTTAGAGGCTGATAATGGTGTAGAGGCATTTATCAGTTGTGAGGCGTGACATCAAACACTGAAGTGCTGTGCATATGGTTCCTCTTCAGTGTCTCCACCGTTTACGTTTATTTGCTCATTTCATCACCCGACGGTGCATGAATGCATTTAGCTGCATGTATCTCTGGCTGAGGGTCCGTCAAAAGACACCGAGTCATCTGAGGACGCAGTTCATTTCTTGGCAATGCAGGAAATGGAGGAAAGCGCCGGTGTCAGCAGAGTCTGAGGGAGCTCCGCCACACCAAAAAAAAAAAAAAAAGCTGCCTGGTGTGTATGTACAGCAGCGCTATCTATCTACTCCATATCTATGGTCTTGAGTCTGCATAATCATATCAGCGCTGATCTAAAAAAGCCACACATGTTGCAGCGCTATCTATTTAGAAGCTGGATTTATTGCGTCTAAGTCACCTCCTAGAGAGCTGCGCATATGTGTGTGTTGGTTTGTCAATACTTATCTTAAATCCCTTGTGTTTCCAGGCCTAGTTGGGGTGTAATTCAAGCTGATCTTAATCTATTTTCTTCGCTCCCCTCTCCCAGTAAAGAAGAAGTGAAAGTACAATGATAGGGCCGGGGGTCATTTCCTCCTGCTAATGGCTGCTAATAGCTTTCGTTACGGATAATTTGGGTCTAATGATGTGGTTAGCGGGCCTCTCACACTTGCTCTGGGGTCAGACTCACTATTGAAGATTCTCCTGTCAATATGTGTTCAAGTCGTGGGTCTGCCTGTCTATAGTGAAACTTCACCGGACAGTGCAGGATGAAAGGAGTCGTGCAGGGTTTGGGCTAAGCTACATTACTACACCGCTGACCTCAGATATGAAACATTCCCCTCTGGAGCTCGTTCAGTTGAAATCAAATGAGAGGTCAGAACAGAAAATGTACAAACCATCATGTCCCGATTCACATTAAACCTTATGAGAAGAGCGGATTAACGTTCTGTATGTAATAAATACATCAAAACAAACAGAAATGCTGTATTTATCTGACCATCTGAGGTTGGACTGGTGTTCTGTACATCATGTCATCTGGTTAATTCCTTAGTCACAGTTGCAGAATGCATTTTCTTCCGATGTTTGAACAATAGCTCCAAAATAAATACAAAAAATTGTCAGACCTGCAAAATTAAAATTCAGAGACTAGACCCTCCAAACATAAAAATACATAATCCGCTTTACGCCTGTCAGCACATTTAATGGAGCATCCAGATGATCCTTGTCAACTCATGAAGCCACGTTACATTCATCAGGAATTTCAATTACGATTTTGTCTTCCAACGATTATAAAAACAAGATAATGGAGAAAAATTGTGCCACATTAGGATTTGCAATGATGCTCATGATTTCGTCTTGTGTTACAAATCCAGCACTCCCGTTTCCTGCTAGCTTCCACTCGTTTCCTCCGTGGTGCGCTTAGGTCGGCTTGGAATGGCCCGGGGTGAAGCCGTACAGAACCCCTCGCCTGGACCGTGCTTCACGGTCAATGTGACTTTTTATATCTATACAGTCAATGTATTTATGATTAAATTATCAACTTGAGCACAAAATTCTTCAACGATTCTACAATTCTACAACTTTAAAATGTACACAATTTTCTTTCAACATGCACGTTTCCAAAGTCAAGGAGCGATCGTGTTAATAATCTCAATATTACCAACATAATCGTGATTATGATTTTTTGCCAAATTAAAGCACTGAGCTCTTTGAAAATGCCCATGTACCATTAGTGCTACCTGTATGTCATGCTGCCCGTCATATTGTGGGTTTTCATTTATTTTGGTCGTCTCTGCCTGTGACTCAGGTGTTAGTTTATTTATGATTGATGACTCACTGGTGGGGCAGAAAACATGGTCCTCCCCTGTGCACCAGTCCAGTGCCAAAATACTCTCCTCACACACGAAGCCCCGATGCCTAATCTGACCCCTCCAAAATCAGCCTGGCGATAACGCACAGGCGCGAAACGGCGAGTATTATCTGTGCTCCATTTAGAAAAAAAAAGTTGACCTGCTGCAGACGTGGGAGTAAACAGCGGTAAAGTTTTGTGATGCTTGAATCTCGAGAGTAGACCACGGTGATTTATGAGCTTTGTCTGAGTGCGTTTGTCTGTTATGAACCTGTGTTTGTGTGTGTGTGTGTGTGTGTGTGTGTGTGTGTGTGTGTGTATAAGTGTAAGCACTTTTAAAGTCATGCCACCAGCTGTCCATCTCCTGCTTCCAATGCCGAATCACACAGATGTGTACACTAAATCAAAAAGATTGAAACGCTCACTTTCAAGCCCCTCCAGTCTTCCCTAGACACTAACTAGTTATGTGTTATTATTGTAACTATAATGCTACTTTAGGGATCAAAGGACCAGGCTCATTCTTCCCACAGCGAGTGTAGAAGTTAAATCAACTTTAGCTGCTTTCTAAATCAAATTCTGCACAGGCGTCTTCTGTAAGCACTGATAAGAGATAAGAGATGTGTGTGAGAGAGAGAGAGAGAGAGAGAGAGAGAGAGAGAGAGAGAGAGAGAGAGGAAATTTAAATCGGCTTTAATTGATTGTCCATTATCCTGAAGCAAACTACTGTCAGATATTGGACAGCGATTGGCGATGCAGAGGTGTTTTAACCCATCTGTCAGCCTTCCCCTTTGCAGCGCTATTAGACCCAGATCCATTATAGGCGGTATTTTAGAATTAAAGTCAAGAAGCCACACACATCTTACTTCGGGTAATTGTGGTCACCATTCATAGGCGTGGCAGTAGGTTGATCAGACAGGTTTTCTGTAAGTGTGAAACTATCAATCTGTCTGTTGTAAACACCAATTACAGTTGACTGACCGACATTGTGGTCCAACTTTGATCTTCCGTAACTACTGTGGTCGTGGCCTCAGTTTCCTTGGTGTGATAACAAACTTAGACAGTGAAGCGTAGCATTGAGCGGAGCGCTCCAGTCGCTCATGCATCAGCTGATCGGCATCAGCTGGTTATATTCTTGTTTCATCAACACTGGCTCCTTCACAGCTGTCTGGCTATTAGCTGACTAATTACGTCCAATCATATAATACTTCATGGCCATTATAATCTGACACTTTGTGCTATTACTTGGCTGATCTGCTAATGCAAACTCTGCTTACTACCCAACCTCTTCATCATGTGTTTCTAGTTTTAGCCACACGAGAAGATTATAAAATAGCGGTGTTATTTCAACGGTCTCTCAGCCAGACCCGTAGAGATTATTCAATTTGAATTACATGGGACGCACACAATGGTCTTATGGTCTTGTCTGTATTTCCAGAGTTGATATAAAAATAAAGAAACGTACATTTAATTGTGCTTTCTTTGTTAGCTAGGTTAGTGGCGTGACGACATAGGTCAGAAGGTCACAGACCAGCGCGCCGCGCAGCAGATAGGTAGCTAATGTTAGCACTAATTCACTCACTCACGTTAGCACTGATTCACTCACTCACTCACGTTAGCACTGATTCACTCGGTAACGTTAGCACTGATTCACTCGGTAACGTTAGCACTGATTCACTCGGTAACGTTAGCACTGATTCACTCACTCACGTTAGCACTGATTCACTCAGTAACGTTAGCACTGATTCACTCGGTAACGTTAGCACTGATTCACTCGGTAACGTTAACACTGATTCACTCGGTAACGTTAGCACTGATTTACTCAGTAACGTTAGCACTGATTTACTCAGTAACGTTAGCACTGATTTACTCAGTAACGTTAGCACTGATTCACCGATTCACTCAGTAACGTTAGCACTGATTCACTTAGCAACGTTAGCACTGATTTACTCAGTAACGTTAACACTGGTCCACTGATTCACTCAGTAATGTTAGCACTGATTCACTCAGTAACGTTAGCACTGATTCACTCAATAACGTTAGCACTGATTCACTCAGTAACGTTAGCACTGATTCACTGATTCACTCAGTAACGTTAACACTGGTCCACTGATTCACTCAGTAATGTTAGCACTGATTCACTCAGTAACGTTAGCACTGATTCACTCAATAACGTTAGCACTGATCCACTGATTCACTCAGTAACGTTAGTATCGGGCTCACGTGTTTCCGTTACGGTACTGCTCTCAGCAGTTTAGATTTGCCCTTTTTTTTACATTCAACTGATGACTGAATTTATGTTGTATGGACCCAGTAGCAGAAGAAATATGCTGCCCCCAATTTCTTTGGCACATTTGGCGAGGCCTTACATGGTGCAATAATAACTCCACAAATGTTGCACTGATCCCATAAGACTGGGTTTGTTCATCATTCATGCTGGGCTCCCTTAAACAGTTCACTCCTTAAAGCAAGTATCTCTGACTGACTCACTCTGGTGAATACAATGCTAATATAAACGATAGAGAAATGATTACCCCAACTATAAAAATGAGATCAAAGTTGTAATGATCTGCAATTACCCTTTAAACACATAGTGCTTTCCGTTAGATGAGAGAGTGATTTCGTTTTCTTTAGTACAAGCAACACTGTGTGCAGAAGTAGTCGTGGTTACACAGCGGATCCCGCTCTGTGTAGTAGGTAGATGTTGAACTCACATGGCTTTGGTGGCAAGCAGACTGCTCAATTACTCAGTGTGAATCCCTTAGGTTTGACTTTATACATTTATACCCAGTCATTCATTAGTGTGAGCAGCATATCTGAATATAATCCCTCCTCCCCAGTGTTTTCGTTTTCATCCTGAGCTCTGTATCACTTTCCCTGACACTAATGTTCGAGTAATAAGTTTTAACAAATACAATCTCTTTCAGCAATGGAATCTCTTTTATCATTTTTTTTCCTCGCTCAACACCGAGCTACACGAGCTAAAGTGCACGTCTTTTGGCAAGTGTGCTGTCCCGAGTCAATACAGCGCGCGCTATCGGTAACATCGTTTCATTCACATCATGCTCGTGAAATGAAACATGAATATTACCTCAGTTGAAGTGGTTGTAGCTTAAGTGATGAACTGTTTTGAGATATGTAAGCATTCAAATCCTAGCTCAACAATGAACTACCAATAATATTAAGGTATGAAGACGTTTTTAATTAAAGTTGTTCTTAAAAACAATGTTACGTAACCATAAGAATTAAAAGAATACATTCATAAACAACCATAAAGCTATGAAGACATGAATAAAATACAATGAACCTGCAGGAATGTATTGTATTATCACTGGGGGGAAGCAAAACTGTGAGAGTTTTGCCATCGTCTGCACTACTTTGTGAGGAAAAATAAATATTGTCCTCGCCATCAAGGAACAAACACTTGTTTGATTTGGCTTGTTTGAGATTCCAAAGGGCGATAATTGGTCACATTTCTGAGCATTTTTTTTGCAATTCTTTGCAGAAACATGTGATTGGACAAACTTGGACAAACTATTTGAAAACAGGAATTCTAAAGCTTTGAATTTGTCGTGTCCAATGTTGCTAATTAACGAGTGCGCTTGCTTTATGAGTACATATTGTCAATATTTTTAGGCAGTATACGTAACATCGCTGGCTTCATACCTTTCATACCTTCATACCTTTTATGAAAGGACACAATGCTTGCGTGATATTTGAGTATTTGTGTGTGTGTGTGTGTGTGTGTGTGTGTGTGTGTGTGTGTGAGAGAGAGAGATAGCAGCAGTGAGTTAAAGATGTTAAGATTAGGAGTTTTTTTGTTCTCCCGCAGGCTGCATCAGTAATGGATTGTAAAACTTTGCCGTTGAAACCTTAATTAATGACCGATGTAAGTGCGAGGGAACGCTCGCCACGGCGTCTCACAGTAAGCATTGAGAGAGCACATTGTGCTCCCTGTTTTATAATACAATGACTGACGACACTTGTTGCACTCGTTGTTTGGACTTCGGTTTAGCAGTGCTATTCGTTTACATGCTGCACGTGAAGCGTTTTGCTCGATATTCATTTATTCACCCAAAGATTTGCCGTGAATGACAATTAAAAACAAAAGGGAGGGATTGTTGTTCTTATTACTGTTGAAGTAGGAGTCCCTTCAACAGCTTAGAATTAGATCTTACACCGTGTTTCATAGTTTATTAAACTCTTTAAACTCTAGGTTTTTCTTTTATATATATATATATATATATATATATATATACTATATATATAGTATATATATATATATATATATATATATCACACATCACTGTAATACACATATATATATATATATATATATATGTGTGTATTACAGTGATGTGAGAAGGCGGTTCAAGACGTGCATTTCTCTCCGTTTCATTTTGTGCTGCTGCAGCTTTTACGTTAATCACACAGCATTCAGCTCAGAGTGGTGCTGACCGTATAACGGAGCTGTTACAGCGAGTCGCCATTGTGACTTTTACGTACAAGTGAACAGGATGCTTATCTAATGTCAACGGATATCTATGAAAGGGGCCTTTTGTGTGACTATTGCATCAATATGCTCGGCTACCTCGATTTGTCAGGTATATATTTTCCAAGGCTAAGCCTCTATGTTCGAGAAGTCCTATACAAGTCATCATAAAGAAGCCTCTCTACCTTACAGGACAAAGTGCTTTACGATGTGTCTCTCGTTTACCCATTCACACACAAATTCATACACCAGAAAATATTCTTAATATACTGTATATATATATATATATATATATATATATTAATATCGCTATATGGAAATATGTACAATGCCATATTGGAGGTGTCCATATCACCCACTTCTCAGGTCTCAGGAAGGAATGTAGTTCCACAAGCCTGGTCTCACTCCTGGTGCGTCAAACACCCACGCTTGGGCCTACTGCATTTGACATACGAGGCACTCTTAAGCGTCTGTATGAGACACGCCGGACTCAAACGTAAACCCATCTGCATCATTATTTATGACACACAGAGCAACGGATGTAGTATTAACAGCAAGAAAGTCAGCGCAGGGCAGGAGACAGGGATGTTATGTGACGGGAAACCGTGTTTCTCTCTAACCCAAGTAGTCTTGTTGCCTGAACCCTGAACCTGACTTCCTTGTTTCAGAACATTAACCGGGTGTTACAGCGTTAAACAACCCCGTCCGTAACCAGGACGGTGACCATTTCACAGTGTTGCAGAAACACTCGATTCGTCACATTAGCATTAATCCTTGTGATTGGAATCCTTCTTTTACTCTTTCATTGACGTAGTTGCCTGGTGGGGGGAGGAATCGCGTTCATTGTGCGTCTCCACGATAGCTTTACGTGCGCCCTGCTCTGCTGCTTTGGTATGGATGGGGCATCAAGAGAAGAAAGAGATGTGTAAGCATTATTTAACACAGCCATTTAAATGCACATTCTGTCTCAGCCTCTCATAAATACACACATAAGACACACCGACACATGCACACATTAAAATTAATATATGATCTCGCACAACCGCACAGTGTTTTGTCTTGTCTGCCATAACTTTTAGAAATAATCCTTTGACGATGTGTGGTTTTTGTATGTGTCCCTGAATGAGTGTGCGTGTGCTTTCATGTGCATATATATATATATATATATTTGCACAATTGTGCTTGTGTGTCTACGCATATTGTGAATCCTCCGTCAGCACATCGTGCGAGGGGCTGGCTAGGACTTTCAAAAAATTGCAGGCACAAGCATATCTTATTTGGATTATGTATAAAACACTGATAGAGGCCGTCTGCTTGCATCAATCAGGACAGCGGGAGGAAGAGATGGAGGCAAAAAGATGTAGAGAGAGAGAGAGAGAGAGAGAGAGAGAGAGAGAGAGAGAGAGAGAAACGGGATGTGTGTAAGCCTCTGGGGTGAGACGGGGAAAGGAAGTGAAGGTGTAGGGAGTGTCTGTACAAAACCATTTAAATATGCAGGGCGAAAGAATAGGTTTGTGAAGAGATGGGAGTTTAAGATTCAAAGAGAGATTCTCTTAGAGAGAGAGGGAGATTAACAAAGGTGAGTGGTGCATTCGAAATTTGGTGATACAGAGTGGTAGATTTATTGGAGAAACGGAGAAGATGAGAGGGAGGGAGACACGGAGGGATGGGAAAAAGGGATGGAGGAGGAAGAGAGAGAGAGAGAGAGAGAGAGAGAGAGAGAGGAAGATAGCCAGGAGGGTTTGATTGATGGGCCGTGGACAGGGCCTGCCGTTCTCTAGAGCAGAACCACTCCAGCACTGGACACCCGCCAGACACTGCAGCCCTGGAGAACCCTGTGTGTGTGTGTGTGTGTGTGTGTGTGTGTGTGTGTGTGTGTGTGTGTGTGTGTGTGTGTGTGTGTGTGTGTGTCTGTGTGCATATATGGGCTTATGCAAAGCTCTTCTGTTCCAATCTGATGATGCAGACACATGCAGTTAGGGCAAAATAAACAGGTGTGGGTGACAGCTGTATTTCTACCACTGTGTGTACATACTAACCAACATACTTGGATCTGTGTTTTGCGCCCGCGCCCGCTGCGTTATTATATTGAGATGTATGCCAAAGCACACATGAATGTGTATTTATGTAAATGTGTACAGCTGTGTGCATGTCTGTGTTTATGTGTCTCTAGGTGGCGTTCTGGAGACAGGTCAGTGCTTTATTTACTGTAATCTCCGAGGCTACGTTCAGACAGGAAGTCCATATTCCAGTTCTCTGGCACGCCCCCCCGTGGAAGCAGATTGCCTTGATCAAGCCCAGGGAGAACAAAAAAAGTCAAATAAATCAATGTTTGGAAATCAAAATTAAACTCGAGCACTGTTGGTTTAAAATCTGATTGAAATCGCCACGCTCAATCTCAGTCGGGAGGCTGCAGACTTAATTATGGGAACTGCAAAAGTAATTATAGTGATGACAAGCTGACTGTACACATACAAACACAGTAAAAGGATCCGGGACAGGAAGCAGCATAAACCAGCTGCACTTATACAATAAAAATCACATCTCAGATGACTCTTCTCTGTAATATAAAAGAATAATACGTTGGACCTCCAGATAAAGTTTTAATGTCTGCAGTCATCTGTGCCCTACTTCATAAAAGTAGGATGAATCGCTGTTGCTCAGGTTTAGCGCCTTTGCATCCTCGCACTCCCGATATGCGGGCGTGACGTTCCTCTCTTGGAGGCCTGACATCCATCCGTCTGTGTCTCAACCTGTGGACTTTGACGTTTTTGCAGAGACCCAGCAGGATATTCCTGGCAGCTAAAAAGAACCTCGTGTCCCCCAGCAGCCTGCTGGCTCAACAGTAATGTTTTTCGTTAAAGAGCACTCAGAGAACTCGTACCACCCTCATGCTTATAGCCGGTTACATAATCATAAAAAAAAAAAAAAAAATGTAATCTCATTCCCTCGATCTCCAGCAGCGCTACAAAAAAAAAATCGGACTTCAAATTGCCCTTAACGTTACTCGCATGCAACACCGACGTTTGCAAGAGTGTGATCAGTCAGCCGTGACTGCTGCACGAAGCACATATTTGCCCTCCTCTGCAGCCGATACTGGCTGCTGAGCGGTCCTGTTCCCCGGCCGTCCTGCTGAGGCACGCAGCGCAGGAGGACACGTCTCATCTCATTCAACCTGCAGCAGTCGATTGTGGCGCCTTATTGTAAACGGTTTGGGAAAATTGAATTTAAAGAGTAAATACGAATGCTTGTGTAAAAACCCAACACAGGTGGATTAATAATAACTGAATCTTTAAAGTGTTCACTCTCTATGAGAAGCAGCAGGCTTTCAGCTGGGAAAATATATATATATATATATATATATATATGTGTTGGAAGTTTATTTTGAAAAGAGACCGTTTGCGTGTAACGAGAGGACGCCATCGCTGACAAACCCAAAACGAACGCTAGAGGAGCGGTATTTAATAAGTTGGGAGTGAGAATGCGCTGCAGTGATAGTGCATATGTGATTAAAGGCTACACTACTAAGTAATGTCATGGGATTGATCAGTCGTGTTCATAACATAGATCAATCTGCACACATTACTAGTTTGAGAGCACAAAATTGTTAAATCATGCACACAAATGTCATTATTTTGAATATTCGGTATCCTTGTTGTTACGTATATATCACTTGGACACAAGGGACATCCGGGCGTTTTTTTTTAACGGACGTCTTCATTTCTCAATGCGCAGAAATATATGAGCATCAGCGCGGCGTCACTGCAGGCTGCAGGAAGCGTAGCGCTCCCCCTCGCTTCCTACCCAGCTCCCCCTCGCTTCCTACCCAGAAGGACCCCTCAGCTGGCTGAAGTGCCTGGATGAGCTCTACTCATTGCAAGCAAACATTAACCTACTCAAAACATCGGTTGCGAGATTAATGACGGTGATAAGCGATGGTGAATTGAGAGCAGGAATTATTCATTATGATTATTGTTTCGCACAACTCTCTTTTTCGTCCTCCGTGACAGATCCCTGGCCTTTTGAAACCGTGTCCTTCAAGCGAGGCAGTGGAGGCCCACCGCTCACATACGAACGTTAATTCTACAAAGTGGTCTGCCACAGGGTATGAATTAATTTGAATTTAGCGTGTGCAACAACATTCAAATTTGACACTTGACCTCATGTTTTTATACCACTTGGTTGATTTTTTTTTTTGTTGTAGTTTTATTCTCCTCTCTCATCTTAAAGCGTCAACTCTTATTATATATTTGTCCTGCGTCACCTCTCTGAGCCGTTCAGTTGAAGAAATCACAAGCTGCAGTAAACAGCTTTGTGAATTTAAGAGAGAACAATGTTTAATCAAAGGAAAAAAAAAAAAACAGTGAATAAAATACACAGGGAGCCGATTTTGATTAACATAAAGATAAAAAAAAAAAGCTAAGTAGTGCTTTCTCTTTTGATGTGCTCTTCTTGAAATAACACCCCATTGGAAAAAAAAAAAAAGGCCTAATGGAAATGTCAGCGCTTTTGTATTTTGATCAAAATGAAAGCTGCTAATGTGTAGCAATAGCAAATGAGAAAGAGGGAGAAAAAAAGAGATAGGAGAGAAAGGAAAGTGCCCTTTTGATAGCTAAATTAAAGTTTTAAGTGCTGCTAAATGCATTTCTGTGGCCACCCGATGAGCAGGCATTCCTCTTAGTAATTATGCCCTGACCCTTTAAGAACTGTGCTTCAACCTCAGCTTTTATTTCATCTTGTTTCATTTCACTATCACTCCCACTTCTACCTCTCTCTCTCTCTCTCTCTCTCTCTCTCTCTCTCTCTCTCTCTCTCTCTCTCCCTCCCTTTCCTTGGCAGAGGTCACTCAGGAAGACAACTTCATTTTTATTCATGTGCTCATTCATGTGAAGGAGCTCTCTAAATCCACTTCCGGGAAATTGACGCTTTTGTGTTTTTTGGTAAATACTCGAGCATAGATGGCAAAATGTGCAACCTTTGTTAGTGTTGCTCTGTTGTAATGAGACATTCTTTTTTTTTTTTTTTTCCAGTTGAGAGAATAGAGAATCTTGGAAGAAAAAAAAAGGAATTAGAACGCTTTGCAACAAAACAAGGCAATATGGCTCCATCCACATTAGTACTGAGTTTACACTATTAAGCAGCCAATTTGCTTAAACAGACTTGTATGGCTGGGTTAAGAGGTTAACTCTCATCGTTCATGCCCAGGCATATGCTGTGGCAGTTATTGCTGCAAATTAAGTTTTTATTTAAAAGTAATGAGATGTTTTTAAAAGCTATAATGGATGCTCAGAGGTGAATGGTCACTGTCAGCAACCACTATACCATGCTGAAGAGACGGATACAGACAAATTATGAGCTGTTGTTAATATTATTATGAATGAGTCTAATCCACATAAGCCATAAATGTACTATGTTATGGGATGGTTTTTTTTAAGCTGTAAGTGACAGTGATTTTCATTAACGAATAATATGTTAATTTGTGCTTTTCTTCGGTGATATTTTGAAAGAATAGTAAAAGGTATACATTTGAATTTTTTTTTTTGTCTTGCATTATTTTGAGGTGAGATTGAAGAAATTTAAAACTCAACCTGAAAACTTCTTCAAACAAAGAATGAAAACGAAGGAAAGCACTGGCAGCACCGTTAGCACCGTTAGCTTCGTTAGCACCGTTAGCTTCAAGCCACCGGCTCAGCCATCGGACCTTTGAGAGCCTCTCAGAGGCAATAGAAACGTTCTGAATATACGATTGAGCACCGTGGAATCCTGTTTGGTGGATGGGCTTTTTTTCAGAGCCTTTAAATGATTTAAAAATACTGTCGATCATTTTCAATTTCATGAATCAACGAATCATTTTTCACAGAAGACAGAAAATCACTCCTTTGGCACAGACAAACTTTTTTTTCTTCTTTAAAACTAAAATCGTTTCCATGCGGCGGGGAGAGTTTAACGTTAACGTAAATGTCAAAGCACACGTCGCACTGAGAACGACGGGAGCGTCGAGTTATTTTGTCAATCTGAGCCGGCTTTCAGTGACCTTCTCTACTCTAGAACGGCAAGTTCCACTTTATGTGCCGAGTTTGCTCCGAGACGAAGGAAGGGATGACGGCGGGATGAAGGGGAAGACACGGGGACCTAGAGGGGGTTGTGGCAATATTTATGGTGTCACGAATGGTAATTAAATAGCACGGCGTTACTTTTATCAGCCTGATCTAATGATGTCACAACCACTCAATAAAGACACGGTGTAATAGCTTCAGTCCCCATAATTCACCCAAAATGCAGTTTTAGGATATAAAAAAATGGCCGCTTTTCTTTACCTACAGGTGCTTTGCTAGACTTTTGGCAACTGGGAAGGACTTAAAACTCACGTACCAGTTTAGGTAGGAGCTAACCGGGGTTAACCAACCAATGATGAACAACCGACGTATTTCCAAGTCAACGCGTTTGACGATTTAGTTAAAAATAAAACTTTACATGGAGGAAAATCAAACAGAACCACAAGGGATTGTGACGAGGAACACAACGGAGCAATGAAGAATGGATATAGAATGACAAAAAAAAAGGTACATATAGTGAGGACATAAAGAAGGCAGAGCAAAAGAAATGCAAAGGATAGTGAAGACTATTGGCAACTAGGTCATCCCACCCCACAGATTTATTACAGGAAAGGCAGGCTTGTTACAGGCTTCTGTGCTTCTTGCTTTACAGAGCAAATAAAAGGCAGACATAATTAAGACTACCAAAGGTATAAATCTTGTATGTGAATGGCCCATTGCACATATCGACCGCACAAGTAATTTACATGGCCCTTTGAGAATTCGCCTCAGAGTTTTCTCTGACACTCACAAAAGGTAGTAGTGAGAGTGAGTCGAGTTAAAGGAGAAGAAGAAGAAGAAGAAGAAGAAGAAGAAGAAAAAAAAAAAAGATCCGACATAGAATACATTTCATTTCAAAGCTTCATCTGAGTGATTCAACTCAATGAAACCAGTGACATTTTAATTAGTTTGGTGCATGGTAACATGATGTGTTAGTACAGATCATCAATACTCATTTGTCCTGAAGAGAACTACTGTCAAATGAGTGGATGTGACAGTGGATATGTGTTACTGTGTCTTGTAAAATGTGTCTTTTATAAGTTTTAAATCTGAAGTCGGGGGGGTTATAAACAGAGTGTTACGCAGTTGTTTTAATGCACAACTTCAATTGATGTATTTAGTGCGTCGTTCTGTCGTCTTGTTCTTTCGGCTTTTACTTTTTGTTTTGTGTATTGGCTCACATTTGTTCATTATAAAAGCCAACTATTTGGCTGTAAAAGGATCAATACGTCACCAGCCTCCCATCAGCCAACGGCAAAATTAAATTATCATCACTCAGACCAGAGATAATACAATATATAGAACTCAGACACGTAACTCAGAACTCATCCTCAGCAGGCATGGAACTAAATTACAGGATAGTTAATAATTATTATTAATTCAGTGGATATGTCTTCAGTTTCACGGCTGGTAGTGCCTGCAGGTTGTAGCTATGGTAATCCGTCTTGTTGTTCCGTCCCACATTGCGTGAACACAGGAGCGCCGTCGAGCCTCCGGGGAGCTGTAGTTGTCGAACTGAACAAAACATTTATTGTTCAGATCTTGTAGGATTTGAGTGTTTGGATCTGAAAACAGTGTGAACTTGACTATAAGCAGAGAAATGACACCTTTCTGTCATCGTATATGTCATCGGAAAATGACATTGTACATTCTTACTGTGAATATATGTTCCGAAAAATATACGAAATAGCAAAAAAAAAACTTCCCACTACCGTGGCAAAATTTGCAAACTCCCTTTAACAGAGCCTGATGGGACTTCTACAATGGCTTGTCTGTGGGAATTTGGGATTGTGTTGTGACATTACTGAACCACAAACATACAAAGGAATTCCAGCTTTCTCTCTCAGAACTGTGGCTTTTATAGCATTCCCTCCAGCCTCATTTACCAATTGTAAGACTCCCCCTCCAGTGGCAGGAATAAGCAGCAATGGAAGGCCGCGCCACGGTTCAGAAAAGAAACTACATCTTAACCCACACTAAAGGTGTTAACACACACTCTTTTGAAGATGGTCTTAATTGGGTTAGGAGAAGGGAGGGGGGGGGGGGGGGGGGGTTGAAGTGAGCGTGCAGTCCATCGTTTGAAATCCTCCCCTCCTGATTTGAGGAGGTGTAAAGAGGAGAAAAGAGAGGTTTAATTGATCCCCTAGTGGTGTATGAAGCTTGGCTTCCCTCTCAGATAAAGGTGGGGGAGATGTTATGCAGGGCTGGCTTAGCAATTGTAGTCAAGCATCATTACACACTGAAGACTAAAGATTCGCAATTTTATACAGTTTTTAGAATGTTTTTACCGTGTATAAGATGCCCTTTTTCTGTTGTTCTAGTAAAGGCTCTTTACAAAACGTGTTACGATATAAATGTGTGCGTTTCAGACACTGTTAAACCTTGAAGACAAGCATCAAGTACCAGCCATTAACAGAAAGCATTGGATGAATATTACAAACCTTTTTTTTTTTGTGGTACAAATATCACCCGATATATAAATACATGTGTGGCGGGGAGGGGTGGCGGCGGCTGGGACTTCACACCATGTGCGAAACTAAAAGTAAAAATTAACATTTTGTGTCTCGAGTCGTTAGTCACATGAGCGGTTTGTCACACGCTTGAGTTGTTGGTGTAGTTTACGTCAACCGCGCTCGTTTCTTAGCCTATAACTAAGTGGCTAAACGGAACTTTATTTTGAAAAGACACGAGGCACGTAGACTCGTTGTCCATGCCGGGTCCAAAACTGCCACTAGACGGGTACCTAGAGCGTCTTAGCTTTAAAGGATTAGGGCCACTGATCAAGACTTGGTGTTTGATGAGTGAGGAGTGAGAATGGATGTTGGATCAACTGGCTTTTTATGGGAAGGTTGAAGAGACAACATACCAATGCTTTTCACCAATCCAATTAGACGTAAAATACTGGTGGGAAGCAACACAAGACAACTCATACTCTTAAGGCACTGAGGTGATTTTTACTGCAGATAGAGAGAGAGAGGGGGGGGGGGGGGGGGGGGGGTAGGTTATTAAAGAGAGAGACTTAAAGTCTGGTGTGTAGGTGTCAGTGTTTGTGAGCAGAGGGTGGGAGACACAGAAAGGAGAGGGGGTGTGTCTGTTAGGATTGAAGATAGACCGGCAATGTCAAATTTATTTAGGAAATGTGTTTTTGTAACCTGCGACATGCACTCTCAAAGTCACTTTCTATTTCGATGCTTGGATTGATAAATCAGTTAGTTCGCTTGCTCTGTGACACTCACAGTTTCCATGCAGCCTTTGCTGATGTACTGTAACACACACACACACACACGCACACACACTCTCTCTTTCCCACGCGCGCACCTCGCTCAAGAGCACAGCGCTATAAAGCGCCAAGTAGAGTTGATAAATGAATCCTGAGGTAAATAAAGTCCCACATTACCTCGGCTGTGCGTCTCAATGCCTTCCTCTTTTTCTATCCTCCCATAGAACTCGGCTCTAATCATCCACTTAACTCCCCCACAGAGGGGAAGAGGGAAAAAAAAAAAATCAAAAAATGAAAAATCACGTTTTTCTCTCTTTCTATCAAAGTCAAATCAAACGAATGAAGAAATGCTCCTTGCTCCGGTGGGGATTGCAGCCATGTGAAATCTCATCATGTGAAATTGGTGCTCATCTGATCTGGTGCTCAGTGGTTCCGGTGGAAGGGAAAAAAAAAAAAAAATCCCATTACAGGGTCGAAACAGAAATAACCAAAGCACCTCTTCCCTAAGCCGCTCTGCTTTTTTTTTTTTTTTTTTTTTTGTTTCCACTTACACCTTCTCATTATTCTCTGCCATCTCAGTCTCTCATCCACTTGTCAGAACTTTTTTCCAGGTGGCTGCATCTTACCTTTCCTCAACTCCTCCTTCACGGCTTAATCTCCGTTGATATTCTTATCACAGGTTTTATATCTAATCCCTTTGAAATCCCCCCCCCCCCCTCCCCCTCTTTATCTTCCTCTCTGTTTTTTTCCCTGCCATCTACTCTACTCCTGTCCTGCTCCTTCGCGCCCTCTCTCACGTCGCCATCGCGTTCAACAATTTCATCATTTCTTCCTCCTCTGCACCTCTGTCTCGTCTTCCCTTCTCATGTCTCTGCTCACATCAAGACATCAAGGCCGCAACGCGACTCCTTTCTTCTGAAAGATTTCAATAATCGCTTTCTAAAGCTTGTGCATAATATTTTTTAATTAGACCTATCAATGCCAAAAGCCTTTCACGAGTCATTCTTTCATGAAAACTGTTTTCATGTAGTTTATTTTATATATATATATATATATAACTCTTAAACACCTAATAAGGGCTACGTTTTTTCTTCTTCTATTCAGTAAAACTCATATCTAACTCTTAACTCTTTTTTTTCTCTGTTTACAAATTATGCTTTTCAGTTAACAAATGTAAAGAAAAAGCCAAATAAGGAATCAATTAAGCTAGCCGCCGGTGATGGGAAGATAGAAATAGCTGCTAGTGCACGTTCCACAGCGGCTGCCTCCGTATGTGCAGCCAGCTCAGCTCAGCAGGGCCTGTATTACTGTGAACAAAAATTCATATTTCATTAAAGCACAAGCTCTCTACAGTCCGCGCGAGTACGTTTTGATCACACTGCAGCTAAAGGGTCAGTCGTCCTTCCACTTCACACCGGGCCGAGCGGCGCACGTTAGCTGCGATGTCGCTCGGATGTGTACTTTTGGTCCTCGACTCGTCCTTTTTTGGGTGTCGTTTTCCCCAACAATATGTAAACAAAGCCATGTACTTGTGCTGTTGGTTGTGCCTGCACAAGGGGAGGTGGGGGGTGGGGGGGGGGTCAAGTCAAGGTGTGTGTGTGTGTGTGTGGGTGTGTGTAAGCGTTGCAGTTCTGCGTGGGCGCTTTTAATGCGCGCGTCCTATTCAATGCATATAGTAGCCACCTTATTACCCGATCAGATTATGCCCGAGATGTTTATCAGCGGCGTGATTAATGGACTTGGCTGAACAGAAGCAGGGAGCACTAAGCATTCATTTGGGTGCCTGACACTTTTTTATGTATAGGCTGTAAATTGTGGTCCTTCCACAAAATGTAATTGTATTATTGAAAAGGATGCTTCACTCTTTAAGCATCAGTAATAGCTATGGTGCCGTGAGATGTGTGTGTGTGTGTGTGTGTCCAAGAGGCTTTTTTGTTTGTTTCTGAGTGTGTGTGTGTGTGTGTGAGAGAGAGAGAGGAGAGAGAGAGGGATGATGCGGTGTGGGTGGAGCACATACATTTTTAAATTGAAAACATGACACACCCGCGGTGATGATTTAGTGCCGGCTAGCGAGGAGGTTTTCAACAGTGAATGCTGCCCTTTGAACGTTAGAGTGGAGAGACAGAGAGAGAGAGAGAGGGGCCTCGGTGTTATTCAGCACTGGGAGTGTAACTGCCACTGAGAGAGAGGCACTTAAAACAAACAGTTCGCTGCGTGCCAAGGCTCCTCGTACACAGAGTTGAACAATTCTATTCAGCCCTTCGTTATTAAAAGGCACAATGAGTAGAATTCAGCGGGTTTGTGCGTTTTAGAGTTTGCACCTCCTCCCTGGCTCATCGAGCGTCGTGTCAGGTCGTGATTTCTGAAAATAAATCGCAACGGGGGGGGGGGGGGGGGGGGGGGTTTGGGGGATGTTTTTCGAAATGTTTTTTATTCATGAAAATATATCACAAACCGCAGTGGGCCGATAACGACTGTGAAGCCTGTGAGGCAAGTGTTGAAAGTTACATGTATGGAGTAATTGTGAACTTTAAATATAGTTTTGGAACTTGAACTCACTGCATTTGCAGGATTTAATAGAAAGAAACACAAAATTCGCTGAAGTGAACGGCAGCCTATTGTCACACGAGCGTGAGCACTAGCAGTGACAGTCCATGTGTGATGTCATTGTTTGAAATAAAGACTGTTCTCATTGTTTCAGTTCATTAGATATATTATAGACGCAATGAACATCATGTTGTATGGAAGAAAACTAGCGATTGAGACCATAAACTCGTGTTTACAATGTTTACTGAGGTAATAAATCAAGAGAGAAGTAGAGTCACTTTAGACTAGATTAGTATGCAATTAAACTCGCCGGCTTTTTTTTAGAAAGAATTCCAGGTTTAAGGCCTCGCTGTCCAGAAGCGGAGGTTGCCGCCGGGCTGCTGCAGGCAAACGAGGTAAACTCAACAAGTGTGTTTCTGTTCTGTCATTAAGATGTGGAAATCTATGAAATCGATTTGAATTCAATTTCATTTACACGTATATTAAAAAAAAACGACGTGCAAGCCTGAATTTGTCCAGTGACTTTCCGAAACGGGGTCCAGTTGGATGAGTTAGATGGAGTCTCCTGTAAAGTCTCTGCATGCAGAGGACACGGAGGTTAATTAGCCTCTATGGAGTCAGAGCGACAGCCATTCTGCATATCATAGCATCCGCCGTTAAAGCTGTCTCGGCTCTCGTAACAGACTTCTAATTCGGGCGGAGGGACGTCTGATGGTTGACAATAACGAGAGAGAGAGAGAGAGAGGAGAGAGAAACGAAGCCTGTGTGTACATCACACACCTCGGGGCAGGTCACGGTTTATTGGCTGCCGTCCTATAAGAAAACACTTTGCATGCAGATGAAATAAATGATGGGTGCCCTTGGTAACAAACCAGCTAAGACATGGGTCAACTGTTAAACTGGGATTTGCACATCCTTACATCCTGATTCAGTGAAAAATGCTTTCTTTTTTTTTGGGGGGGGGGGGGGATTGTTGTTTCTTCTTCTAACTGTCCTGGTCGCCACATTCAAATCCTGAAATTCCTTCGCCGCCGATCACTGTCTTCCTCAGCAGATGCCGCCGTACCGTCTTGTCAGATGAATTAATGAATCCGCTGTTGATGATGTTCTTCTCAGCAGATGCAGTTTGGCTTGTTAGGCCAAAATAAATAATAGAAGCTGACAAACTTCAGCTTGCATCAAGAGGGGACCTTCAAGCATAAATTGCAGCACACTTCAACGAGACTTTGCCATCAGCGAGTGTATGAAATATGTAATAATTATGCTATTAAACATTGGTAAATTCAATAATGAGCTTGTTAAGATTCTGAGCATCGCAAGCCTCCGAAGTGAAGTAATGATCTCGCCGGAGACGGGCGCTCTCTTCAAACTATGAGGCCGTCTAGGGACTGAAAAGCTTCAACAAAATGGTGTGCGTGAGTCAACGCTTGAACGTGGCTAGCCACAGCCTCTCTGTGTGTGTGTGTGTGTGTGTGTGTGTGTGTGTGTGTGTGTGTGTGGTGTGCGCGCACGTGCATACTTATGCATGTGTGTTTTGCCTTTGTTTTGGGTAATTAAAAGCTAATACGCAGCAGAATCAGCTCTGCGCTCTCTCC
>NW_027176639.1:134250-177846 GCF_023349555.1 Cebidichthys violaceus
GCCTGCATCAGAGAGCAGAAAGGGTTAGGCCTCCCGTCATTAAGGGTGCTCTCCTAATGATGAGGCTCTCACTCCTGCACTGATGAGGGAAAGAGAGAGACCGGCGGTCGGTTAATTGGAGTCAATTTCTGCATGACTGAGTGTGTGTGTGTGTGCACGTGTATTTATGCGTGTTTGTACATAATGTGCACATGAATGACGGGAGGGGGGGGGTTGGTTGTTGGTCTGTCTGTAAAAGAGAGAGAGAGCGAAGTGCGTCTCCATTTCGGGCCGCTCCGTGTGAGGAATGCCTGATTTCGCCTCATTTTACTGGATTTTTAAAAAAACACCCTTTTTTTTCTTTTTTTTTTCGCCTGTCTCAGTCAGTTGACCTAAGGGGGGGAGAGACAGACACGAAGCTAACAAGATGAATTTAGTCAGGGAAGCAATTGAAGGGCGGACATATTGACAGACACCGAACACAATTGAATCGAATTAGTCCGTGGTGTATTTATTTGGTCCAATTAGTTCCAGGACTAATGTCAGAAAAGAAAATTGCCAATAAACGGCTCACCTCGGCAACACCTCGCACCTTTTTTCAGGTGAAGCTAAAGGGCAAAGTTAGACGCATCCTCAGTCTGACAACAAACAATTGATTGCACCATTTAAAATATCAAACACTGTAAATTCATTGGTTTTTCTACTCACTAATCACCCGACAAAGACGGTGTTACACCAATTGTCACCCACACAGGTGGGCAGTGAGATTCAACTTGTTATTAGTTTTTTATGCTTCGGCATTTTATAGAAGGCAGCGACTGACCTCCCTTCTTGTTCAACTGTTAACACAGAAAGACACAGAGAAATATCTCTGCAATATGACATCAAGGGTGCTTTTTTTTTTCTAGAATTCCATCCCACACAATAGAGTGCTGCAGGGATGACATATATATTTTTTTTTGTAGGGCGACCTGGAAATTTGCATCGCCCCGGTTTCCTCGACAAGCTAACGTGAGAATAGCAGGTCCATCTTAAAAGCCGGCCCACCTTTCAAGCCTGAGCCGAAGTGATGGCCGACTTCACGGCAAACCTCCTTCACTTTAATCATCAGCAGGTGCCAAGCGAGCCATGTGGGTACTTCATACTCTCTCTCTCTCTCTCTCTCTCTCTCTCTCTCTCTCTCTCTCTGTGGGTCTCTCTCTCTCTCTCTCTGTGTCTCTCTCTCTCTTTCTCTCTCTCTGTTTCTCTCTCTCTCTCTCCCTCCCTCTCTCTGTCTCGCTCTCTCGCTCTCGCTCTCACTCTCTCTCTCTCTCTCTCTCTTTTTCTCTCTCTCTCTCTCTCTCGCTCTGTTTCTCTCTCTGTTTCTCTCTCTCTCTCTCTCTCTCTCTCTCTCTCTCTCTCTCTAAACTTGCTATTGATATGCCTCACACAGCAGGTACTAGTCGTACCAACACATCAGTGAGAGTTCACTAAGTTGAATAGAATCACATGACTACTGCTTTTTTAATTTGAAGAAGACTAAACCTAAAAGCCTCATTCCGCCATCGTTCAGAGCTCAGTTGCCTGTTTCCTCATAGAACACGGTTACACTTGTCTTTTTAATAATGCGATCGTGATCGGGGGAACCCAGAGGGGAACCTCCCAATGGCCACCGGGTATATTTCACATTGAAACGAACGCTTTTGTTTTGAAGCCGCAAATCAGGAAATCAGCAGTAACTGATGAAAATCCAAATATTACCCAAGCTAAGTATTTACTGACATATTTTATGTCATAAAATAAAACCTGGAAATCTCAGAATCTCTTCAGAAATACCTTTTTAAGGAACTCATTGACTTTGAGACAATCCTAACTCATTGTAGGACCTTGGGACTCATTCATTGCAGCACTCTATGAAGAATATGGAGACGCATATATTCACAACTGGATTTGAGTTATTCACAAGTGAGTAATTAACAGATTCAGACACATGCTATATGCCGATGAGCTTTATCTTTTTGTGATTACCATGGGACCAAATTTGGCTATTTTACAAAATGATCTGAAGAAGATCAGTGCTGGATGTCTTCTTGAAGTTGCCTTTGCCCAAACCAGGCCTTCAAGCTTTGGGTCATTTTTAAAAGCTCATCTTTCAAACGATTCAAACAAATCGTCCGTTGCTTCGTCTCCTTACGCCTTGACTTTGTATTCTTGTTTGAGCCGAGACTCAGTAGCAGTATTACAATGACTTCAACATCACGCTGCACTATAACTAAAACTCCACAGTGTTCTTATAATGCCGTAGTGCTGGCTTCTTCACAAAGGGCTAAATAATTAAAATTGTACTTATATTGTATTCCAACATGAAACCATGTGTCTGTGGGTAGAGACAAAGTTTTTTTTTTTTTATGATGTCCACGACTCCATCATCTTCAGGAATGTTGTGATTGGGAAGCATTTTTTTAAAAGTTGTGGGATAATTGTTGACAGGTTGAAAAAAAAAACACATCTCCTTTCTTATTCTGTGGCTGCTTGTCTTTTTTGTTTTTCTTATGACAAAAAAACAAACCTGGTTTCGGTGAAGACTGCACCGTTTGTCATTTAGTTGGGATTACATCGCCAGATTGCCTGCATGGTTTAAAAGACTGAAAACAAAACAGAAAATCTGAAATTGGAAGAAAATGATGCGAAAGGCGCAGTCGTTAAAAAACAAATGTGAAATGTAGAGACTGAAGGCGGTGTTGCCGAATGAGCTGCGACAGGCTTCACTAACTCAACTGTTAACCAGGGACCAACAGATCAACTAAGCTAGTTTGAATTGTGAGAACATCTGCACGGGTGTAGGTAGTGATAGGAGGACAGACGGGTTAAACAAACACAGGACTTTCACTTAGGTAAACGCAGTGCTCGTGTGAAACCAAGGCCTAGTCGACACGTACGCGGGTATTTCTGGAAATGTAACTTTTTGCCCACACCAAAATAGAGTTTTGGGTTAATTCAAAAAGAGTGATTTTACTGTAGGGTTGTTACATATCTTACGGACTTCACCAACAGCATTTGCGTAACAATCGTAGTCACCCGTCATTACAAATACGCTTATTTGAACCTAAACCACAATCCCAACAGAGAGTTGTGAGTGAGACCATGTTGGTACAAGGGCAGACTATAGCGAGAAAGGCGAGGCGGTGACTTCTGCTTCAATGAGAACTGTTTTTAGAAACATAAATGAAATGCACTGGGGGTGAGTGATTTTATTATATACAGGTCAGTGAGAAAGCAAATGCATGCAAAGGTTCTTTTGGGCACTTACTTAAGGACAATGAGGTTCACAGGATCCACTTTTATAGAGTTGACTGTTGAAAGGAAAATAGTTTGAGGAAATGTGCCTGAAAAAAAAAAAAAGTCCCAGACTGCTTGAATGTGAAAGATTTTCAAAAGTTCCCAGATGATCAAACCCTGCATTCATGTCATGAACGTCCTCTGAATGTGTTGACAGCTAGTTCAGCCTGAATATGATACTTGAATTTGATATTAGCACTGGAACTACACAATAGTACAATATTGTATTTCAGCTCCAACAAAAGTCAGAAAGAAAGGCGTCGCTGGTTGAGACGTAGTTCAGATACCTGCGACATCCAAAGACCCAAATGCTGAGTTGTTTGTGCGCAGTCATGATTCTGTATATTTGAATGAGGATGTTTAACAACTGCAGGGAATGGTCCAGTTTCATTTTTTTTTAAGTGATATAGGGCCGTTGCCCTCAAATTCTGCATTCAAAACCAGGGAGATGGCCCAGGTTTGTTTATTTTGAAAGCCTTCAGGACAAATCTGTCTGAGGAAGCATGTCTACCGCCTGTGAATCACAGAGGCACAACTCAGCCTGATGACTGCCTACAAAATGCAGAGAGGAGAAAAAAACCTTAGGTGACATAAAATAAACTCCGCGGCAAGCAACAAATAAAGTTGTAGAAGGAAGCAGGTTATTTATCGCCCAGTATGTGACGAGTAATTTAAAGCCAAAATCAGGTCCATGAGTCGACCAGTGTAAAGTAGCTGAAGGTCTGTATTTATGGTGACTAATCAGTTTGTGACAAAATACTGGCTGAAGCAGTTTTTTCTCTGCTGGTATCAGTAGCAGCTAGACAAGGTTCTTTCTTATATAAAAGCTTGGACTTATCACATTTGCACATAGACATTGGGAACATGCTTTATCAATGCTAGATCACCATTTGTGCATGTGTCTGCAGCTGAACTGGTGCTTTTGTGTTTTGTGTTTTCTGTCTTTGTTAGGATTCACTAGTATAAGCATTGGTTATTCATACACATACACCCAAACACACGTATACACGCTGCAGCCACATAAACCCAACAAACAGCTCATCTCATTGAAATAACAATCAAGTACAAAAAGGATCCAACATTATAAATCAATCACAATTCCTCAGCTTTCATAGCAAACTAGATTTTATTGTTCTTCATATAAATACAATTCACTCTAGTAAATAGTAATTCCTAATAAATGTAAATCCTTGATTTCATGAATATGTATTCACACATTTAATTACAAGAAAACTTTAAAATACATTTCTCATTTTCTGCCAAGTGGCATTTCTACTTTCATCCAGGGTTACATTTTGTTACTTAAACACACACACACACACACACACACACACACACACACACACACATTCAGTTATGGTTCCTGAAATGTTTGGAAAATACTGCTTAATTTAATTTGGAAATTTGAACAGATTTTTTTTTAATATTGTCTTGAATTCATTGTTTTTTTTAAAGCACTTGTTTTAGCTATAGGTAGCATGAACCTTCTTTCTGTTGCATATCATGTTGAGAAAACACACTTTCACATGATGTATTTGATGATCGTGTCACCAGAGCGTCTCCAACTAAAGAGAACAAAGCATATGGATCTCTGGCTGACAGTTAGCCAACTCATGCATGTCTTGAATCTCTGAAGGCCAAACAACGTTAATGGAACTGAGCTTCTCTCCAGCAAAGTGTGGACCTAAACGTTCTGTAATGTATTGTTTGTATTTGTTGGAGCAATGGCCAGTCATTCTCCTCCTCTTTGAGCATTCTGTAATTCAAAGAAATGAAGGACATTAGTTTTTAGCTTTAGTACATTTTCTTTTTATCATTGGAGATTCTATCTTTAGAGCCAAATTAATAGCTTGGCTTTGAAAGTCAAGTGCTAAAATTACAGAAATGCCTGCATCTAGACAACAATAAAGTCCTGATCATTATTGGGTTTGCCCTGTAGTGCTGGGAAGGAATTTGACTCCACATAACCGTTATGATACGTGGCTGCAAATAGTGCAAGATGAAAAATAGATCACATGGCATGCAGTCCTGAGACACGCCCCCGGCCGTCCGTATTGTTTGTATAAGTATAAAATGTTCACTAGTTAATAATGTTACATTAAGCATAGCAAGGATTTACAGATGTGAGCTTTAACGAGCCTTTAATCACAGAAATGTAACCAAATAACAATTTTAACAAGAAACAAATTGCCAGCCTAGCTTTAATGAACTGAAATGGTTTTCGTCAGTTCTTTTGTGTTGGGCCGTCTGAGCTGAACCGATGACAATTCACATGAGCTCAAGTTTAAAACAAGAATTATTTGTACTGAATCAAAGTGTTTAGGCACAGTCTCCAATAATGAATAGATCACTTGACAGCTCTCCATGGCATCATGGTCCTAAATGGAACATGTTCTTTGTCATTTTTAACCTTTTACTTTTAATCTGTTGTTGAGACATTGCTCGGTTCAAAGAACATGACATCACAAAGCCTGTGCATAATTGTGTTACTGAAACCATATGTAAGAAAGAAAATACACCTTTTACTAATATCCTGCTGGTGTGGAAGTGGGAGACAGCTGTTTTTGGATAGCTGGTTGGACATTTTAATGGCACTGTGAAAAGTAATTGCTTTTGCTTCAGATGCTAATGGCTTGATAGGTATTAAGAGCTTACACTTACTTCTCTCACTTCATCAAATTAATTGCATTCTTTTTTATCAAAGTGATATTTATTCCAAAGTGAGGCGTCTAGCATTTGAAAAACATTCTCAAACCTCCTTTAGTGACTTGTGTTATCTGCATGCCGCATGATGAAGAGGTGGTGTTCTTTCTGTCCAAAAGGAACACATTTCATCTCATCTTGGGGAATATTCAGAGAATATGTGATATTATTTATTATTATTATTTATTTAGTATGCTGTTAAATATAACTGATACCTCTAAGTGAGTTTGTCAGTTTTAGGCATGTATTCAAATATTCTAAAAACTCTGCGGATTTGTATTTGAACCAAATATTGAGATGCACACCTTCAGACAGAGAAGAGGAACTAATTGCTACCTGCCTATCTGGCTCTTGTGAACCAGTGAACAAGGAGCTGGACATCACATTTGTGTCTTGTTTTCTGAGCTCCCAGGGGTGATGACAAAGCAGTCCATGTACCACAGTGCTGTGGAATAATTGGGCTACAAGTTGGGCAAAGCCTGTCACTCACCCCTGCACCTGAGTTAAAGGCTTGTGTCACATATGTTG
This sequence comes from Cebidichthys violaceus, assembly GCF_023349555.1. Lineage (NCBI taxonomy): Eukaryota > Metazoa > Chordata > Actinopteri > Perciformes > Stichaeidae > Cebidichthys > Cebidichthys violaceus. The sequence continues at coordinate 140,779 of NW_027176639.1, forward strand.
CCTATGTCAAAATGTAAGTTTCCCCACAGTTTAAATTGCATAACTTCCCTTTTTCTTGTTCGAAAAACAGAATACGATTGCCTCCTCTAATATTCATGTGCTCTAAAATTAACTTCACCTTGTCTTACTTGTTCCCACAACTTGTACACTAGAGGAACTGACTGGTTTTGTCTATTTGTCTTGTACTATTACCGACAAAATTAAAAACTGAATTCAGCTTAATTTTACATTTACTGTTACATGCACTGGTACTGTAATTTGTGTGCCCAGGCACTACAATGTATTTGTCATTATCACCTCGGTTCCAGCGGCCACGCAGGCAAGGTGTTAGCTGTTGTTAGCTGGGGTGTTAGCTGTTGCTAGCTGTTGTTAGCTGGGGTGTTAGCTGTTGCTAGCTGTTGTTAGCTGGGGTGTTAGCTGTTGTTAGCTGGGGTGTTAGCTGTTGCTAGCTGTTGTTAGCTGGGGTGTTAGCTGTTGTTAGCTGGGGTGTTAGCTGTTGCTAGCTGTTGTTAGCTGGGGTGTTAGCTGTTGTTAGCTGGGGTGTTAGCTCTTGTTAGCTGGGGTGTTAGCTGTTGCTAGCTGGGGTGTTAGCTGGGGTGTTAGCTGGGTTGCTAGCTGTTGCTGGCTGTTGCTTTTTACAATCTGGGATTGTGAGCTGAGATTGCAGGACTACTGGGAATCAGTCCTAATGTTAGCAAGGTAAACTAACTAGCTTCCGCTTTCAGCGTGGAACGTCGTGGCTCTCAAAGTGGACGAGGCGAAGGTACATTCTCAGAACGGGATCCTTGCTGTGGATCTCAGCTGCAGGCAGAGAGGCAGCAGTGTTGCCATTGACGATTCTCTGTGTACTCGGGGGGGGGGGGGGGGGGGGGGGGGGGGATTGCCGATATTACAGGGTTTTATACATATCAGCTATGTCGCCTCTGTTGTTGTTTTGTAGGCCTGATGGATGGCTGTTTGCAGCGGTCATTTTTTTTTTTAGCCTTGGCTTTCACTCTGAAAGCAGCATATGTGTGACGGCGCGTGTTTAAAAGGCGGGTGTGTGAGATTGTGCGTACGTGTGCCAGCATGCTTCTTGTGTGCGAGTGTGTTAAAAGCTGAACGGTAGTCCCCGTGATTGATGCTACATGTAAAACTAAAACTGGCCCCCGCCTGAACACTGTAATACATTACACTTGATGACAACAACGTGTCCTGAGATGACAGCAGGACGCGCCCCAATACCAATAAATCCATATTTCCCCTTGTACTCCGCTCATTTACTCTCTTTTCTTACTGCCGAGGCATCATCGCCAAGTCACACAAGAGCAGGTTTTTATCCTGCTTTACAGAAGAGGGGGAGAGGGAATTCTTTCTATAGGGAGAGAGGGAGGCTCAGAGTGGGGGGGGGGGGGGGAGAAAGCGCTAGCAATATATCACTAAGCAGGGCTCACTGAAACCGGTGGTTGTTCGATTTTTCACTTGGACTGTCAGTATTATTTACAAAAGAATCTGTCCACACAGAAAAGGATACAGCAAAGAACAGCTTCTCTGACACAGTTTTCTTCCTTTTCAAATGGGGGTCAATAGAAGGGCAGCTATATACCACGAACACAAATACAGTGCCGGTGTTACACTTTGGCACAAACACAACTACCCCGCCAGATAATGCTGTTCCACTCTCAGCCGGTCAGAGTGGATGCAGGTACGCGTCAGCTCAGTGCGCAGTTTGAAGCTCGCCTAAGTTTAGTGTCACACGAAACGGCTCGTGGCTTTCTCAAATCTGATTGTGTCAGTATGCAAAACGAAATTCTGTTGTACCTGAACTCGCTGTGTGCACAGCATTCTTTATCTGCCTCTCTCTTTCATCCAGCGGCTCATTTTAACTGACGGCACACTGAGTGTCATTTGATGTCAAGCTTCTTTCTTTTTTTCCCCCCCGTCTAACTTCTTGCCGGGTTGCTCTTTTTGTCCGTTAGAAACTGTCAAAATTATATTGTAAGCGTTGTACCTCCAGTCTACCCTAAAATCATCTTCGCAGAGGCCCCTTTATCTTCAGTTAGGTCTGCTTGAGTAGGCAAGGGCCCTGAGCAACGAACATTAAAGAACTTGCGCTCCGTGTTTTCACTGTATACCGAGAAGAACTCAAACTCTTTGGACTTGCTTTAAACTTCACTGTGTGAAGTTTAAAAAGGGACATGACTGTGGCGCATTTAAAAAAAATAAAAAATAAAAAAAAGTTTTATTGTGACTTGGACTGAGAATCATGCCGAGCAGAACCAAAGTTTTAATGACTTGACAACAACACTTTGCCGCCGTAAAAGACTACAGATATACTGGCAAATGACTGTCTCTGAACATGCTAAAAGAGGTTTCCTACACAAACATACATCAAAGCTTTCATATCTACATGGGTGTAGACATGCAGGAACACACAGGTAAATGGAAGAGCAAAGCATGAAAGCCCCCCAAAAAACCACACTCAGACACGTCCAAATGACATCTTAAATATGCATACATGCACATGTTTAGAGGGAAGATTCCTCTGAAACACGCTTACACACACATGCAGTGATCTGTCGTCCTTGTTGTTGTTTTTCTGCCTCGCCTTTCATGTTCAAAGCTTAGTGTTTGATTCCTGCGTCTCCGCTGAGGATAGAGGGAGAGAGCATAATCTGTGTGACGGGGTAGAGGTGAAGAAAGAGAAAAAAGAGGTGGCAGAACGAATGAAAGGCAAGGGAAAATGTTTAATTGAGCAACCTTGGCGATCTCACATCCTCATAACACGATTAAGACTAACCTGGCATCTAAATATGGAAAAAAAAAAAAAGGGATATGTTCCTGTAGGTTACCGTTGCCACGGGCCTCCGTATTTTAACGTGATAATATTTCATAATATTTGTTGATCGCTTATTCCGTGTGGGTGGATGCAAAGCAGGGTGTTTCTGCAGCTGGTCAGGCCTTCAACAGAACGAAACTGAGGACACATCTAAATGAGGAAAAACTCGAAAAAAAAAAAAGAAGATCCTTTATGCACGACGTGACAGGAAAGATGACCCGCCGGTAAAATGGTCGGCGTAGTGTGGATGTGAACGTTCAGTTTCCCCCTCAGATTTGTAGCCATCAACACAACCCATCAGCGGAGATGATGGGTCAGGAGAGCCTGTGTGACCATAATAAACAGAGTCAGCGTGAAGTAGAGATGATGCCCGGCAGATATTAACAGCAAATAGGCTCCAGATTCATCTCTCTGTCCTCACACACACACACACACACACACACACACACACACACACACACACAGACGCTCACTGTTCCTCTGGCGCGAGGCCAAACTCAGCAGCGACGGGGTTAGAGGGACAGAAGCAGCAGTTGACAGAATATCAGCAAATGGAAGCACGTGTATGGAAGAACATCAGTGTGTGTGTCCGTGTGTGTGTGTGTGTGTGTGTGTGTGTGTGTGTGTGTGTGTGTGTGTGTGTGTGTGTGTGTGTGCGCGTGCATGCATGCCACATGCTATGTATATGTGTGTGTTTTGACAGAGACAGCTGGGCTTTAAACAGGAGCGGGCTGTTGGATAAATCAATGAGGCGGTGGGGTGGCCGCCACCTCCCCTGTTACTCAGCAGGAAGGACCCCTATTCCTGTGTCCGGGACACATCTCAGTGTGTGTGCGTGTTGGTGAATATCGGCCTGCTGAGTATTTGCCAGCAGGTGTTTATGGATCCAGCTGTGGACCGCAGCGTAGTCCACTGTATAGCGATCAGAAAATACTCTTTCTCGTCAAACTTTTTCCTTGTCTGATCAACAGCACTGTTGTTTTTGCTTGTCTTTCTGTTATTGTCTTCCCTTTTGTTTGTGTTATGAACATTATTAGGAGTAAGTGTTCAGGAGGCAGAAATCAGAAATAAAAGATCTTGAGGTGTGTTTTAAAATAGTTCTCGTAGATAGTGAATTGTGTTTCAGAGTTGAATATAATTGAGCAGTAAGGCTGTTCTCTCATAGCGTTAACCTCAGTCTTAGGAGTGCAAACAGTCAAGGAATAATCCAATGTGAGGTTTAGGTGAGCACAAGTCGTACTATTATAGATATATTGGATTTCTCTAAGAACATAAGCATGGACCAAGTCTGAGGGGGTAGGGATGAAAAGGAACAGTCTGTCGACGTTCTTGCGTAAAGTCGTCGACGTCGGTAAATTTAAGCATTCTGCCGTATCCTCGGCCAAACCAACGCAACTCGTTCGAAAAGCCGGGTTGTTCGTCAGCCACCTGTTGCTATGGTGACACAGAGCGACTATCGGATATAGGTAGTATACTCAGAAGTACGTTTCCTCTCGGCCGGCGTGCATTCTCTCTCTCTCTCTCTCTCTCTTTTTTTGATGCCGGCGACATTGCTCTTCTACTTGGGGAGATGATGAAAAGCAGATCCAAAAGGTGCAACAAGAGGTGGTGTGGAGGGAAAAACAAGTGATGCAGGTTCAATATGGTTGTTACTGCATTAAAGAGACATTCATGGTGAAAGCCACATGTTCTCCCTCTGCAACTTGCTTCGTTGTTCTGTTATGCCCATTCACAAAAAAAAACCAAATATTTTCTCTTCAGAGGAGAGGCTTATGATGTGCCAGCGCTGAGGTTATTGATGTCACCTGCACTCTTCCTCTTCTCATCTTGGCTGAATCTCTCTCTCTCTCTCTCTCTCTCTCTCTCTCTCTCTCTCTCTCTCTCTCTCTCTCTCTCTTACAGTTGGGCCAACGTAAAACCCTCTCTGAGCAGCGTGATGTTCGCGCTTATCTTTAAGTGTGTCTCTCCCTCTGTTTTTGACACCTGCACGCTGTCAAGGACAGGCAAAACAAAAAAAAAACATGACAGTGGCAGCCAGTGCTAAGAAACCAAAAAAGCTTTTGATTGAGCGTCACGCAGAACCTCAAAAGGTTTGGCGGACCTTTGCGCATCAAAGACGAAGAAGAGATTCTCCAGGATCGGGCCGAGTCGGCTGCCTGGGAACACCGTGAAACCCTGTTCCTCTCTGCCAGGGAACAGTGTCCTGTGTTACCTGGTGCTATGAGCAAGTCTTTCATATAAATGAGTCATGAATACAGGTTCTCTCTTATTCATGACTCTACTACTGCCATGCCTCTTGGACCACATTCATATACGTTTTGGACACCCCCCATATTCTCATGTATTCTCATTTATTTATTATTTGTATTGTTTGTTAATTGTTTTGTTTATTCAACTGCAAGGTGTTTAGTAGGTTGATGTGTGGTTGCAGTGAGTAAAGCCCACACAGGCACTTCAGCCAGCTAAGGGGTCCTTTTTTGGGGTAGGAAGCGAGGGGGACGCCCGCTTCATTGAGTAGAGTGTGTATGTGTATGTGTCTCTGTGTCCAAGTGTGCGACAGATGTCACGATATCAGAAATGTAATAGTCGATACCGATACCAGTGAAATTGCCCAATTCCCGATTCCCCGATTTGATACCACGGTAAATCCCACATGCATCAACATACTCATTTATTACCATTTGCATACTGTTTTGTATTATTCAATAATAATCAGCCTTGAGTGTCTTGCCAAAAAAACAAAATTACAATTTTACATTTTTTGAACACATCTTGAGAATATTATGATTCACTCATTTTACTGAAGAGAACTTGAAAGCATCGTAATGTAACTCAATGCAACATTCGCACTGTTGGGTTCTGGTAGAAGGAGGTTTGGTTATGAGCGAACATGAATTAATACGTACCGTAATACGTAAAACAAATGCATGTAAGCGGGAGAATTAGGAGGAGTAACTTATCGTGAGATATCATACGAACCGTTGTATGGGGGTGCTGTGGTAGCAGAGGGAGTCCTTTAACAGTTTTCATTTCACCAAAGTTCATTTTAATATTTTGGTTGTCTAAAAAGCACAGAAGCTAAACAAAGAGATGAGAAACAACGGGGCAACTGGTTTCCAGCTCTGTACTAACTCTGAGGCATGGAGCGCTGCTACTGTACCACGCTGTAGTTGTGTGTGTGTGCGTGTGTGCGTGTGTGTGTGTGTGTGTGTGTGTGTGTGTGTGTGGAGGAAGGGCCCCATGACCTGGGACACCCACAATCAATGTAACATGTTAAACACAGAGACAAGCCAGCGAGCACAACGATGGAGGTATAGTCTCAACCCAGCATTTAACAGAACTCTGTGGTCCGTTAACTTTACAACACCCAGTAAAGCGTACAGTACAACAACACCTACAGTGAAGCCATGAAGCTATCCCCTCCCCTCCCAGACAAACTACTTAGTAAAGTTCCGGTTCATGCGGCATCCTGTCATCCTGTCATCTGTAATGGAGTGAGACCTCTGCTCGCAGGAGGCCGCGGACCTCTCGCTCTTTCGTTGTTGTTTGAGCAACGAAGTCACGCTAAGAAAAATCAGCTGGATCCGGCTTACAATGAAAAAGTATTTATAATTCACAAATGCTAAAAAGACAGTTACAAACTGAATTACACTGTCGACAGCAAGGAATCGCGAAACCGAGTTCAAACACTCTCCCCCCCTAACCGGCCAACAAACGCCAGTTTACAGTAAAGAAGATCGCCAAGAACTGAACAGCGTCTCTCCGAACAATGTTTTTATACCCAAAAGTCAACGGTTTACATTCAAAATCTAGTAACAACTTCAGTGGCTGGCTAAGATTCAATTGTCTCCTCCTGGCCTCAGACAATGCTCTCCATTGGTCCATATGATGATCCTGGTAATGTCCGTTGGTCCACCTCCTCGTAAAAGCTCCGTCCATCCGACCCCCCCGCTTGACCACCGTCCTGTCTCCCGCGACGCGGATTCACCTCCGACCCATCACATCTCCATATATGGTCATGAAAAACTCTGAAACTCTCGCCCTTCCTCTCCTTGCCCTCTCTCTACTCTAAACAGTCAACTACTATACTTCTAGTCTAATACATTCAATTGATTAAGATTGTGTGGTTTAACACTTTTGTAAGTAATATATGTTACACTTATACCATCCTTTACAAGTGAATATACTGTAAACCTATTATACATTTCATAAGTGAATATTTTGTGAACATGTGATATTTTATACTTTCTTTAGGTGTGCTTTAAATCAAACTATTGTACTTCTAAACTTAAATTCCTCACACATCCTGTCATCCTGTGTCAGGCTACAGCTGCATATCCCCCTGCTTCACATTTGTTATGCTAAGCTAAGCTAATCACCCCCTGCAGAGTGAAGTGATAACGTCGCACAATCAATCACAAGAATTTTAAATCCAATGTTTGTTGTTGAAAAATATGAAATCATTATTTTTGACTTTCACCTAAAAAAAAAAAAAGAAAAAAAAAAGAAGCCAGAGTTTCTTAATTGGATCATTCCAATTGTGAAGCACCTCTCTGCGAGTGCTCCAGATGGCCAGTCCACCGTTGGCTAGTAATAGTTATCAAATGCTTATATATATATATATATATATATGAAGTAGATGACATCTGTTAGAAAAGATATTTGACTTCTTCAATGCAGTAATTCACACTGTTGAACTACGCGTCGCTCAGTGACGATGTCTGCTGTGATCTCTGATTAAAAACTTCTGAATATTTTTTTTTTTGTACGCTTGAAGTCTAAAATGCAGTGTTTGATTCTAACTTCCTTTAATGCAACGCCTTGCAACACTTCAAGGAGTTGTTTATGTTGAGCGTGGATGAACAGGTGGATCAGTTTGAGTGCAGAAGCCTGGGGCCATTTTTTGTTATTCCCAGTCTGTCCTTGAAGTGATAATATAACTATTCACACAGTCGAGCTGAGCCGAGAAGGTTGTTTTTTTTTCTTCTTCTTTTTTTTTCCATTATTTAAACCGTAAATGTCTAATAGTACACCTATTTGCATAGATAAATTGAAGTAAATTGAGCAAAACATGTTGTTTTCTAAATTCAAGCGTGCAGTTGGGTTGCTTTGTGGTGGAGGTGTAAAATTTGGTGAAAATAACCACTGAATAATGCACACACACACACACACACACACACACACACACACACACACACGCGCACAGAGTCAAAAAGGATTGTTGTCATCAAAATGATACATACACACAAAGACACTCTGTGCATCTCAGGAGAAATGTTTATTTTCAGAAACTGTCTTTTTCGTTTCCTCCCGCTCTCCTTCAAAGATCCTTGCCTTGCCCGAGCCGAGCGAGTCGCTGCCTTGCCACCGCGGAGAGTTTGAAAGTTAAAAGACGGTGTTTATTGTTTCTAAAAGAATAAGAGAATACTCAGACACCGTCTGCCGCCGCTGTCTTTTTGATGTGCGATCTCTGTTTATCTTTCTGCAGGGCTCTGGTTTACATTGGAGAATACTCAAATAGAATGCGCTTACGCTTTTGTATGAAATAAACATCAAATGTGATGTGCTGTGCTCTCATCTTAATTGCTGGACCCCGGCCCTTTTTTTTATTTTTTATTTTTTTTTAAAGATGCTATTAGGGAAAATAAATTGGACATGATAGATAAAAACAGCGATACACCGGATTTTCACAGAAATACCAATAACACCAATTGTTTCACTGATCAAAACAATATTACAACAGTGTGTTATCGTTATATAAAAAGCTTCATAAACAATCTCATAGGGTTCCCTTTGATGGGCAGGGACTCCACATGGTGGGCGTCATGCTATAGAGTTATAAAGATGCATAATAGACAGGTTTGAATGTCAATGAAGGGAGGCGGGAAACATATTGCTACAATGCAATGATCATAGACTGTGTGACTGCAGAGGAGTGACGCCGGGTACGGTTATAAATCAAGAGGTCATTTCCTCATAGGCTTCCATACATCGGACTTCTTTTCGCAACCGGAGGAGTCGCTCCCTGCTGGTCGGAAGAGAGAATGCAAGAAACTTTTGCTTCGGCTTTGCACGGCGGAACCAGATGTTGCCGCCTGGTCATATGATATGATATGTTTCACCATTAATTAAATTAATGTCTTATCTAAATTATCTTGTTTACCTTTTTTTTTTAATAAGGCAACATGAGTTTAGGCAGACATGAGCCAAAATCAAGCACCGACATTGACAGGTTTGTTTTTCAACCGTGCATGCACACTGTGATGTTGCTTGGAAACACCACAAGGAAGAAAGCAATTCAATTAAACCAAACCACAAAAAATCTACAAAAAAAAAAATCATCATAGAGGCATTAAGACGAGATATAAAAGAAACAAAAGGTAAAACACAAAAAAAACACATCTAATTTAAAATCATTAAAACAATAATAAATAATAAAATAGCTAAAATTGAACAAACTAAAAATGACAGTGCAGCTACAGTAACAGATATAAACAGAATGCTGCTCCTCCATGTTTAGTTTTACAGCGAGCAGAGCTGTCCTCGACGATCTGAGAGGTCTGGACGCTTCATGATGGAGCAACAGGTCCGACATGTATCATGGCCCAATACCGTTCAACGCTTTGTAAAGCAACAAGTCAACTCTTTGACGAGACCTGAGAACTGGAATGACGCGACCCATCCGTCGTCCCGGGGAGGAAACTGCAGCGCCGATTGAATGGGCATTATCGGTGGTTATCCTTCTATTGTTCAGACGGGCCAAGCTGCAGCCACAGCACAGTGAGGGTGAAACGCCATGTTGGGAATTGAAACAAAACAACTTGGTCTGATAGTTTTTCCATAGAGAGCAGTTGGGCCTGCTGAAGATAAATAATAATAATAAGTCCTTTAATTCTCTGTGTATTCTGAGATTAAAAGTAGCTGACATTTCCAACATTTCCTTCCCGTCATTATTACACATTTTAGGTTTTTCGCTTGTCATTTTATTCATTTTTTTTTTGGCGTCGTTTTAACGCCACGTCGTTACTCCAAAACAGTTGCTGTTAACAAAACCACTTAGTAAAACACATAATGCTGCCTAAAACCAACACAGCTGCAGCTGCCAAATGCGGAAAGTACAGTTTGGCGAAAGTGATCGCTTACTGTGTGGAACGTGTAAAATGAACAGGCGTAGAAACAGACAGCGCTGCATTCAGGACACCGACTGTCAACAGAAGAAGGTATTCAACGAGGGAAAGCACTGACGCTGTGGGTGTGGTCAAGAGCCTGACTGGAAAACATGGAAAAACAGCATTTTCAATGATTTCTGCTTAGAAATGGGAGGCTTGATATTGGCCTGTAATTGTTCATCATTGGTGAGTTGTCTAGATTGTGCAGCGTTCAGGGCCTGTGGGAAATAGCCGGAAGGTAGAGAAGTGTTGACTGTTTGCGGCGGTTTACCCTGCGTATACGTCTGTTCATGGTCCGTCTTAGATGAGCGGCTTTATAGTGTTCGCTTTTGCTCAGGGTGATATTGCTGAGCTTCACTTTGTCTTTGAATTAAGAGTGCACTTCCCTTGAATACGTGTGAGTCATGAGGTGTGCACACGTATTACCTCCACACATAATGCAGTGTGTCATAGGTTAATAGAGCTAGAACCGTGTAATATTCTTTTCTTTTTTTTTTTTGCGTTATTGTGGCGGGCTTTGGCGTCCGACGTGTTTTAACGACTAGATAGACTTAACCGGCGCTGACTCATGACGGTCACTGAAGAATGCACAGCAGTGTACTACGCACTCAAAATGGAACGGTGCCATTTGTCAGCGATGTACTTGCGTTGGTTTCGGTCCATATAGCAGAGGTACTCAATTCAAATTCGACGAGGTCCAGTTGGAGAGAATTCCTCACGCAAAGGTCCGGAACATCACAATAACGTCTACCTGTGCGCTGTGATTTAGTGCCATATATACTGAAGTAGCGTATTAACGTCTGTACGTAGTCAACAACTGACTGTCATTTCAAATATAGAGATATTTATTGTCACATTTCAAATTGAACTGGATGAATTATAAATAATACATCATCTAATAAGAAATAAAGTACTTCGTTTAAGAAAAATGAACTGAACTTAATTGTCCTGCAGCTTTAAATTCAGTTAATTCAGGTTGTGAAGCGATCAAAAAAAGACTTTTATATTCTTCTCATCTTCCGAAAATTGTGTGCAGGGACTCTATCTGTGTTCCCCTCTCTGTTCACATCATCGTTGGACAGTCAAACACAGGATTCCGATCATATCGGGCTCTCGGGTTTATTTTTTTTGTGCCTTCATTTCGGGTGCGAGTCGGTACGTTTGCTCAAAATATTTGCGCTTTGTCTCGTAGTGGCGCTTCCCATTGCTGCTTTTAATAAACGTCTCTGAACATCTGAGACGCGCTGCTTTTGAACGGCCCGTGGGAAGACTGAACTTTTAAGAGTCTGTCCATTATTGGTTAAAGGCTCTGCTCTCGTTCACTTTTCTCCTTTTGGAGAACGTCATGGGAAATAACTTCTCTGACTCGTGTTCTCTCCGACTGTTGGTTCTCTCTCCCTGTCTCTGTTTATCTCACTCGAGTCGAGGGCGACAATTATCAGAATACACATATTTAATTGGCTGAGTAGCGTCTCGTGAGACGATTTACAACTCGTGCAATTGGTCGGCGTGTGTTTCCTGGACCACCGAACGAGTGCCGTAAAGGCTAGAAAAGCTGCGCCCTGTCAAAATGTAATAATTCTCAATTAGCTATCAGTTTTAGGTCTGGTCCCAGATACTGCCTGTTAGCCACACAGCAAACTAAACACACATGAAACCTCTCGTAGTGAAGCAATTATGTAAAACAACGATAAGCAGTGATGAAAAGATTCTTCCAGCTAAAAGCTTTAGTCTCGACGCCTTTGATGTCGCCGAACTCCAGCCTCATCGTGCAATAGGCAATGACGCCGCAAATGAGCCACTCTGTCCTCTCGAAGTACAAACACGTTCACGCAAAAAAAACAAAAAAAACAAAAAACGCACATAACTGCACACTCGACTACACGGAGAGAAATGTGCAGTGCCGGAAAAATGCTCAGCGTTCACACACGAAAACACACAACCGTGTTCTATCGGTCTCCTGGAACGGTAAGCCATCGAGATTATTGCGAGACAAAGCGGAGACAGGGTCGCCGGGTACGAGCTCACGCACATCAAAGCCAGCTCGGGCGATAGCGATCGTCGCTCGTGGCTGCATGGAAACACATCACTCCTCAGTGTGATATTTGGTCCTTGTGTGTGAGTGAAATTTGTCATCCAGCAGTCCATCCATCCATCTATCCAGTTCACCGTCTTCCATCTTATGAAGGACTCTGTCGACGACGTTTATGTGTGTGTGTGTGTGTGTGTGTGTGTGTGTGTGTGTGTGTGTGTGTGTGTGTGTGTGTGTGTGTGTGTGTGTGTGTGTGTGTGTGTGAACCACACGGTGAACAGGCCTAAGGCAAATGTGATGCACCTTGATTTCTTCTTCTCTCTTTGCATCCCTCTTCTTCCTCCTGACAGACATGCAAATATGCATATTAAACACATTCGCACATTTTTTTTTTGCAAATAAAATACACTATACACTAACTGCAGAGTGCAGAAACATGAATATGCGCATGAAGAGGATGCTGCGTCATTAACGGACAACGCATATAGTCAAAATGGACCCAGCAAAGCTGCAGCGCTAAATTTGAGATTTTAGAGGAAATGGTGCATAGTTACGAAATCATTTCACCTCAGGTTAAAATGAAGTAATTCATTTTAGAAAAATTTATTTCACTGAATTGCCCTGCAGCTTTAAATTCAGTTCATTCAGGTGTGAAGTGATGTCAATCAAAAAAGCCACGATGTTATATTTTTCTCATCTTCTAACAAGAGAAATGTGTGAGCATGGACTTCATGTGTGGTTATTAAACTACTTGTTTCAGCTCTATTATCTCTGTTAACATCATAGTTGGTCAGTGAATTCATGTGTTAGGATTCTGATCATATTGGGCTCTTAGGTTTGTTTTCTGTGTCTTCATTTCAGATGTGAGTGGGTGCGTTTGCTCTAAAGAGTTGTTCTTTGTCTCGTAGTGGAGCTTCACTTTACTGCTTTTAATAATCTCACGGTCTCTGAACGTATGAGACATCCTGGTTTTAAACTGTCCGTGGGAGGAATGAACCTATGAAAGAGTCTGTTCATTGTTGGTTAAAGACTCTGGTCTCTCTGGTCTCTCTGACCACTTCTCTCTCTCTTTGGAGAACGTCATGTGAAACAACTTCTCTGACTCAGAATAATAATTCTCCTACTCCTCGTTCTCTTTCCTCATCTCAGCCCCGTGTGTCTACGTCTCACTCGAGTCAGGAAACTTGTCAGAATACCCATCTTTGATTGGCTGAGCTGCATCACGTGATGTGATTTACGCCGCTGAACAAGTGCCGTAAAGGCTGGAAAAGCTGCGCCGGTTAAAATAAAAGCGCTCCGTCAAAATGTAATAAATCTCAATTATCGATCGGTTTTAGGTCCTGGGTCCGGGTTCAACGGCGTCTGGGTCCGGATCCGGACCGCGGTCCGCCTATTAGTGACCCCTGCAGTAGATACTGGGATCGTCACCGCCAAACATGTCACGCTAGCCCACTGACCAATCAAAACCGCACGTTAATGCTGACGTACTTGTGGGCCAGCTAGAAGGCTCTGACACGTCAAAGAATACGCCCAACATGTCAAACTAAAGATCTGATTGGTTGAAGACTATGACAATCAACACTATCGTCCCCATTTACTTAAACTGCAAAGGGATTCACTTGTAATTCTGAAGGCCTCCGGGCAGATTGTTCTACCTAGAGACAGCGTAGAGGTGAAATCTGATTGGATAAGAGCTCTACTTAAAACATGCTGCTCTGGAAGCAGAGCAACTGAGGAAGACAGTAGCTGTGCAATGATAAAATAAACTAATGAGAAACATATTTAGAAAACATGTAGTGTATTTATGAAAAATGATTAAATTATAAAATAGCTATAACTTTGTGATTCTATCTAGGCCAGCAGAGAAGGCCTTGGTCTGGTATGAAGTAAATACTGCTGACCATCTGTCAGACATTCTGATTGCGATTGACAGGTTTTACAGAAACCTTGTTTCTGTATCTTGTACACTGAATGGAAGATGAAAAACACACAGGGTGTTTCTACTTCATGAAGTAAAGGGATTTTTACCTTGAGAGAGGAGAAAGGTTGAGGTACAATAAGGAGTGGAGAGTAGAGGACCAGAGAGAAGTAAAAAAAGAGCTTTTAGAATGGACTCATGGCTGCAGATGAGGAGGAGGAGGAGAAGGAGGCGAGGTGGAAGGAGCAAAATGAAAGGAAACAAAAATTCCTTTCAAAAGGAATTAAGAGGGGAATATAGTTTGCAATAAAAAATATTAAAGACATTCCCTCCGCTGCTCTCGAATAACACTCAAGGTTGCTTTTAAAATGTGAAAGAATAAATACAAGGTAAGAAAAATGTGCGCGTATGTATCGATAAAAGCACATTTTTAACATGTGATACAAGAACAACTCTCAACAAACTGGGTACAACTGCACATCCAGTTATTTATTGAGAATTCCTATTAAAAAAGATATATATATATATATATATATATATATATATATATATATATATATATATATATATATATATATATATATATATATATAATAAATAAGGCCAAATAGTGGTTAAAGTGAGAGTAAGGCCAGAGCAAGTACTACAGAGAGGGGTGAGGTCATTGCAGTACAACCGGTCATTAAACGGGAGATGGACCAAAATTATTATCATTGTGAAAAAGAGCAGAGAAACATATAACCTGGCGCTACAGTATTTCATTTTGCCGCTGTTGTTTGTTGATGTACTCACAGTGACAGAAAAGCTTTCTTATTGGAGGAATGTTTCAGGGGAAAGAATACAGCAGACAGAATGTAAAGGATACAGTGTGCAGAAGAAAAGAACTGCAGTACATTTGACTAAAGTTGGAGGAACTTTTTTGCATAGAAGGAGAATGTAAATAGGGAATCGATAATCCTGTAAATGCAACAACTGAACATCAAGGGCACGGTGTGTCTTTGTTTGTGTGTGTGTGTGTGTGTGTGTGTGTGTGCGTGTGCGTGTGCGTGTGCGTGTGTGTGTGCGTGTGCGTGTGCGTGTGTGTGTGTGTGTGCGCGTGTGTGTGTGTGTGTGTGTGTGTGTGTGTGCGTGCGGGAACATGTGAGTGAAAAGACAGAGAGAGAGGTGAGAGAAAAAGCTGTGAAATCGTGAAAGGTGATTTTCACACGTCGCACATTATTCACTGTCTTTTATTCATTCTTGTTGGCACTGACGTATTGTGTGTACTCTTTATGTATAGATGCTGATTTTAACAGGATATAGTCACTGTTAATTAAACACACTTTAGAGATGCAGCTCAGTGCTTTACATTGAAAAGACACACATTCAAACAAGGGCACCTAGACAATAGAATTTGACAATAAATAGACGGTAGATTCTGAAATATTTACGTAAAAATTAGAGACCGTCATGAATAATAGAAATGAGAGAATTTGTGAAAAGGAAAGAAAAGACAAATTAATTACAGCTGTACTTTAAAAATGTTCATAGAGCTGACATCATTTATATATATTTTACATATATATATATATATATATATATATATACAATTTTCTTGTGCGTATAATTGTGTGTATATAAAAACCCAGCAGTGGAAAACTTGAAAGCAATGTAGGCCGTAAACCCAAACCATTAAGAAGTCTAAAAACAAGTCAAATCATCCTAATAATCCTCTCTTCTGTGTTTCGGTTAGTAGTCGAGCAGCACAGTTCTGAATGAGTTCAGATTTTTCAGTTGACTTTCAGAAGGCCAGAAATAGCATTGCAACAATCTAATCTGAAATAAAAGCAGGAATATGCTTTTCAGCATCTTTATATGATAGGAGCAGCCATAGGCGATGTTTCTTAACTGATAAAAACCTTTAATAACTCTGAGTCTAGAACAATGCTCAGATATGTTACCTCTGATTTAATCTCAGGAGCCTGCAGTTTGCAGGAAAGTAGATATATGTTGGCTTGAAGACCAACTAACCAGTGTTTGGGTTTTGTCTGTATCTCTGAGAACACAGGGCATTGTCATCGTCAGGCTCGAGCTAAATATACAGCAGCGTGTCATCAGCATAACTATGAATATTAAGTTTATTTTCCCTAATGATATTACCTGCAGGGAGCATATGGAAAAAAAAAAAATAGGAGCAGACCAAAACAGCTTTCCCTCTGCAGCACCGAATGGCAAATCACATTTTGCTGATAAATGATCTCCACAAAAAAATGGAATCAGATTAAAACAGTTCCTGACACTAATTTCAAAAAGTTTGTTTTCATCCAGACAACTTTGGTTGAAAATAACTTTTTCATGTCCTTCTTAAAAAAATGAAAGATTTGATATAGTTACTTAATAAATCTTCACTGTCAAGGGATGTGTCAATAATATATCTTACAGAGTTCAAAGCACAGCTCAAAGTGCACTGGGGACAGAAAATAATGTAAGCACTAGGATTTAAATAGAAACATGGATCCATGAGGTTTGGATCATGTCAAGTCCATCTCAATACAATATTAAAATTGAGTTCATAATAAACATATGGTTTTTTTCTGGCCACGACCTGGGTTGTAGCCAGGGTTTTGAAATTAGTGAGAGCCCAAATTATTTATTTTATTGGATAATATTAATATGTCTGGGGCTCCTCCCCCCAAGGGATTTGGAACGTCCCACATTTAATGCATTCTGGTGAATTTGTATGCACCAAGTTATGTTGGAAATGTCTTTATCAATTTAAAAGAAAATACTTAAATAGAACATATTCTAAGTTATTGTATTGGCCATCTGATGAGTCTAATCTTCAATATTCTTGTAGCTCTCCTCTGTAAGAAAACATCCTCGTCTTCAGCTGCAAAATGCTTAATAATGCTAACCAACAGCTAGTCGCTAACTTGTGTTTTTTTTAACGGTCAACAGCTGCCTGATGTTCAACAGTTGTTGCCCGTAAAAACCAAAACATGAAAGATGCCAAAAAAGCCGAGAAGATCTGTGAAGTCTGGTGTCTGGTGCACACGGTTCATATTACACAACAAATAAATTATTGGAACAGCTGTCATTTCAGCCAAAGCTAATATCAGCTCAAATATTAGCCAAATCAAGCCAGTGTTTGTATTATTATGCAAGAGGAAATTAATCTCAGTGGGGATGGCACGGTAATAATTGGAAAAAAAAAGTATCTTTATGTTAATGTGCGCGTGCATGCATGACCGTTTCATCCTGGCATTGTGGCACATGCTGTATGCTCATGCGTACATGTCGGCTCCACGGTTTCCAGGCTGCTTGTGATCTGCGATGCCGCCCCGTGTCCATCTCCTGTTTCACTTTTACTCTGTTGTGAATCTTTTAATGAGAAATGGAGATGTTGAAAAGTGAGCCCCGTAGTGGCTCTTTGAACCACACTGCTGCCTCTGCATCTCGAAGGAAGCTCGCAGTAAATACATCGACCCGTACTTGCATAGCTAATACGCGCTTTAGTTGAACGCCAATTAGCTTCATCTGTGAGCTTTGAAAAGAGTTCTGACAATCAGCGCGTTCATATAGTCCAACTTTAAGAGAACCGTTCCCAGAAATGGGAACGGTTCTCTTAAAGCTGCAGAACACAAAATTGCGATTTTTTTTTTTTTCTTCTCTGCGTCCAACGTTTATCACCATCAATCTTTACTCATTGCTTTACATTCATCGTGGCAAAAGAAAAAAAGAAAGAACAAAAAAACTCATTATAATTTTCACCGACAACATTTACACCGCGGGCTCACTCTCAAACGGAGCACCTTGTGGGATGCAACCAAGGGGAGATGTGGCTGAGGCGGTGGAGTGTGGTGCATCTGTCTGGGCTGGCATGCAGCTGTAGCTGTAGCTGGCATGCTACTGCGGTTCGCAGCTGCAGGTAATTGGGTCGTCAGTAGTAATGTCTATTTATCTCTCCCGCAGCAAAGCTGGCACAGCTCCCCGCTGACGTCTTCATGCGCTGGCAGAACGTTCTCTTGGACCAGACGGCGTCGCGGCGCACCCATTCACAATCAGCCCCGGTATATAGTATACGTACAGGACAGCAACGCTATCCAGGTGTACGTGCTGGACTGAATGCTCGCGCCTTCTGATCACCATCTGTCTTTTGACTGGTGTGCTCGCCTGCGTGTTCCGCCCACCGTTACTAACTGCGCTGACCATTTAAAAAGACCACATCCACCTCCTGAGTCTGGTACCAGATGCCAGATCCGTGTGATCCAGTGTTGCAGAGACAAGAGAGTGTGATTTAAAATGTCAGAGAGAGCAAGAGCAGAAGTTTTTTTTTTGTTGTTTTTTTTTTATGTTCAAAAGGTTAAGTCCAACTGGAATCAAACTGCATGTTGTTCTGCCACAGCTCTGCTTTATACAGAACACAGCCTGTCCTTTGGTTTGGTGTCATGGTGGTGTTCACTGTGTGCATATAGCGGTCCACTGCAGAAGCTTAAAAACGTAAAAACACAATGCTATCCAGCTAATGGCTCCCTTGCATGGAGCAAAATGTGTTTTGTGGCACATCAGCTTGTTTCAATTAGTTGCCATGGATCCATCAGATATTTGGTTAGCAGGCCACAGAAAAGCTAATTGACTAACCAGCTGTTGCACATTCAACAGCTTAAAAACTGTCGCTGCAAATGTCAACATTGATCAGTTTAGATATTAATTGGTGTGGCCTCTAATGCATATATGAATGATTTTAACACGGCCAATCTTACGTAAAATAATAAAGTTGTGATTTTTCTGTCTTCTGCCAAATGGGAGCTGCACTGCAGTGCTATACAAGTATTCCAATATCAATTCTACATGTGCATAATTCTGCAGTGGGCAGTATGAAAGGTACACAGCAAGTGCTTATTGAGTTACATGTTGTGTTGCTGTGTTGAGAAGAGCGATATGTACAGTAGGTCAGTGTGGCCACATGTCCCTGAAGTGGGACAGCTAGAAAGATGTCTTTAAAACTGTCCTCATTTGCTTCAACATTTCCGCACTGACAGGCGTGTGTGTGTGTGTGTGTGTGTGTGTGTGTGTGTGTGTGTGTGTGTGTGTGTGTGTGTGTGTGTGTGTGTGTGTTTATGCGTGAGAGAGAGAGAGAGAGAGAAAGCTTCATTCTCCCTCACTGGCAGCTATTGATTGAGTCTGTGGGACAAGATATCACATAGCAACCAATCTCAGTTTGGATTATGTCATATCTCTCTCTCTCTCTCTCTCTCTCTCTCTCTCTCTCTCTCTCTCTCTCTCTCTCTCTCTCTCTCCCTCCCTCCCTCCCTCCTCTGGATTCCTTTCACTCAAGTGGACAGATCCTCAAGGTGGAAAAGAAGCTGCTCACCACACATCCCTAGATATTGAACTCCCCAGTGAATCACTAGCAATCATTTTTGGAGGCAGCCAATTATACAGAGGGGCTCTAAACTTTGAGGACTTCAAGGACTTTTTAAAAGTCTACAGTAATTGTACCTCAGCTCCAGCTAGCAGATATACAGTACCTCTGTAACGTGGCATACATAACCAACGTCAGAAGTGTCTCCGGACACTTTGTGCTGTTGTTAGAGAATTAAAAGCAGGTGTCGTTCACCTGCTCTGACACGGTAAATAAACTTGGTTACCAGCCACTGTCACCCTGCAACCAGAGCCACATTGTTTATTTGTGACCCCCCCCCCCCCCCCCCCCCCACCCCCCGTCCTTTTACCTCATATGCATGTAAAGGAATGAACCATCCCCAGCCTGGCTGAACTTCATCTGAACCTGCGTGCAACTACACAATAGATTCAGGCGCTGCCACCACTGAGCAATTTGCATGTAAAGATGCAACTGGACGAGCACCAGCTGTGATTTGGTGGAAGCGCTGCTTTGGACGAGCACCAACCGTCCAACGAGCGAGTAAAAAAACGATTTACGACAACCTCACAACAATCGACAACGGCAGTCTGCAGTTCCGTGTGCTAAAAAAAAAACATAAACTCTGCCCGGCAGTATCTTTACAGTATCACACAAATAATATGGATATGATAAACAAGTATATAGTAATGTAGCAGATGCTGTGAGGTAAACGCTTACTCTAGCATGGCAACGTGCTAAAATGCAGCTCATGCGTAATGTTCACCATGCCCGTGATCACAGTAAAGTGTGTTAGCATGCCATCATTAGCTAATTAGCTCTAAACGCAAAGCGCGTAGACGCTATTTGTTTTGTATTTAGCTATAATGGTGCTATAGCTGAAAAGTTGTGACCCTGCACCGTGTTTATTATGACCCCCCCCCCCCCTCGTCACAGGTTAGCGCCCTTTAAAGATCGATTCATCCTTCTCCACGTTGTGTTGTGTAGCGGGTGTCTTTGTGTTTGTCCTCCCTGTGATCCCACGTACTGGAAGGTCATTGGACCCCGATGTTGGGAATCTCAGGCACACAGTAAAACTGTTGGCTCACAGCTGAGATAGTAATGATGGCATGATTCATACCGAATGCATGCACTGCAATTATGAGGCTACTATGAGGATCGCATGCTGTTTGTAACTCTGTATATGTATATATATATATATATACCAGATGCATTGACCTCTAGCATCTCCTATAAAGAGACTCTGATAGAGAAACTAGTCCCGTGTGTATGCACTATAAGCAATGTATACTACTGTATTTTTAATGTTACGCTAACATTAAAAAACATCTGTAAGAATTAGCGGTGAGACCGTAAAAGGCTCACTGTCATTTAGTATGCTGTGTGATGTTAATAACACTCCCTTACATGAGAAGAGATGTCATTTCACGAAACAATTCACACGTAAGTGACGCGTGACAGTAACGCGTGACACACTGTTTCCTGCAGGTTGTTTTTTTTTTTTTTCGTGCTCTAGACAGCGTTGCTGTTTCATGTTGCTTTAAAAAAAAAAAAAAGCGAGAGGTTGTTTGAAAAGCTGTGCAAGGAAAAAAAAAAAAAACGTGCAGAATATGAAATCACAAGATTCAGATATGTATCAAGATGGATGTGATTTTCATTACTTATTCAGCCGGGTACATAAGAAGAAGAAGCAGAAGAAGAAGAAGAAGAAAAAGATTCCCCTGTTGTGAGGCCTGTCAACGCGGTTCAGTCGTGTTTAAAGCGTCTCCTCAGACCTCTGGCTGCATTTGTTTGCGAGAGCACGAAAGACCACGCTGTGTGTCGATGTCCAGCGACGGGAATTACAAAAAAATGGGAATAAAAAAAAGAAAAGAAAAGGGGGAACAAGAGAAGAATGGGAGGTCAGGTTGGAGGCGAATCTTGTTAATATTGATACGTCTCTTTTCTTCAAAGGCTAAGCCTGCCGGCCTCATCATTACACCGCGTCTCTCTCACTCTCTCACTCTGACAGGCAAGGAGCAAAGATATTTTTATTTGATCAAGATCTCCTCACTGTTTTCAGGAAAGGAGGTTTTTTTCTTTTTTTTTTTACTTTAATAAGATTTCCTTGAATATTAAAAGGAAAATGAAGCTATGTTAATAATATAAGAGAGCTTCCCTCTGCTCATATGTGGCAATAATTAAGTCCCCGGAGTGGTGTTTGGGGGGGAAAAAAGTGTGTCTTTGTGTGTGTGTGTGTGTGTGTGTGTGTGTGCGCATACTGTAAGCACATGTTTAATAAGGTAATGTCAGTTGTTAACTATTTTTAATGAGTTTTGCACAGAGCTCTTCTCATCTTCTCAAAATCACAATTCAGCCTCCGCCGTCTATTACACAGAGAGCCATTTCCTGGTGACGACACTGAGCGCGCTCAGTTGCAGCAGCACCTGCAATTAATGGTAATCGATTATGAGACTGCAGTGGGAGGAAAAAGTTCCAAGTTAATTGCTGTCTTAGTGACAGAAAGTTTCCCGCTGGTCATAAATGCAGAATATTAACGCTAATACGCAGACTGCACTAGCAGTGCCGGCTCCAGTGGCAAAAGCAAAGTACAGGTACATGTCAGATTTAAGCCCAAATGAACTGTGAGCTGCTTATGGATATGGGCCCCACTTCCAAAATTAGGATAAAACTGGCCATGCATAGGTAATCCTGCCTTAATTGGGGTTTGGCAGAAATGTAATATGGCACACATGGTAATGATCTGGGGGGGGGGCTTGATTATGCAGGCAGGGTCCAGTCACAGAGTGAACAGGCTTTTACTAACAATGTGCCTTTGTGATGTGAAACGCCGATCGTTGTGGCTGCCATAAGCTGTGAATTTGGCCAAAATAGAGTAAATATTGTCATTTTGGATACTTCCCAGTAGAGTCCTTGGATTTCAAACATCCTAACCGTCGTAATAAATGCATAGTTATACAAATGCCACAGATGTAATGTTGGTTTTAGGGCAGGATCATTTAAATAATTGAATTGTAATATACCGTCGTGAGCGTTTACATTTACATTCTGATTGATCTCTCTATATAGCAGCTTTCGCTGTTGGTGGCGGACTCCGCCATTCCCGTGCTGGATTTGAATTGAGAGATTTCTCTCTTTTGTGTTTTTTGTCGCGGCTTTTCTCTCCGGTTGGGAAGTGGGCATAAAAGATAATGATGTACCCACATTTAATTGCATTATTATTTTTGTCTGCATGTGTCACTTGCACTTGCTGTATGGTTTCCCTACTAGAAACTGGTCTGCAGTACTCAGAGAGTATCGGATATGTTCTGTTTCAGATACATGTAAACCCAAAAGAACAGTAAATACTACTACTGTCTGGTGCTGAATCTGGACGCCAAGTGGGACTGGAATGATTTACAGCCTTTTTTTAAATGTGGCTCTACTTGCATGAAGTTTTGCTTTTTGCAATACACACTGAAAATCATAAGTGTAGCCAAGCTTGGTGAGGCGCTAAATGTAGAAAATTAGATTTTTTTTTCCAAACACATGAAGAGAGGAAGCCTGGCCAGTGAGACATCCAGAACTTCAACTCGCATTTCTACAAGTTTGAACACAATTTTGCTGGTTTGTGAAAAATCCGACATTCTCCCATTCAGGTTAATACTTTTAGTTTGGGTTTATACCACAACATGTTTCCATGGCTTAATGTGAAACATGTACATTTGTCTCATGCTGTCTGTCTGAATATACCCGTTTTAACCCTCGATCCGCCTTTTGCAGCCTCCTCCTGAAAAAAAAGCCCTACCTGCTCTGATTGGCTTGTTGAATCATATATGTGCAGATCTAGGCAGCTCACTGTTCTAGTTCAGTTTGTGGATAGGTGCTCTAGATGTATGTCCACACTACAAGCACTGACAAAGCAAGTTTTCCATGCCATTATATATACTGAGCTTGGACACCGATTTGTCATTTTGAAATACATTTTTAGTACTAACACTTGCATGCGTGATTAGCTGTTTTGAGTCCCTCAAAGCTCACAGCTCTTTCTTTCTTTTCTTTCTTTCCCTGAGTCTTATTATCCCAGAGGGAGAGAGGCTGTTTAATGCTAAGTGCCAATTACTAGCACTCCAAGGTTAGCAGGCCAAGCTACCCCACACTCCGTCTGTACTTTGTGTTCAGCAGGCCACAGCCCTCTGACCGGGCGCACTCTCTCTGTCTGTCACTCTGTCTCCTTCCTTCCCGTCAGTCTCCCTCAAGCTCGCTCGCGTTATCAGCTTTTTTTTTTTATCATCTGGTAACTATCATACTGGATCTTTCTCTTTCCCCCTCCTGCTTGATCCCTCTCTCTCTCTCTCTCTCTCTCTCTCTCTCTCTCTCTCTCTTTTCTCTCTGCCTAAAAGATGAGGATGGAGAGAGTGTTCATTTAAACGCGCTGGAGCGTCGCTGTAATAGATTAGATCCAGGAACTCGAGCCGGGTTCCTCCGCATGTGCGCATATGTGTCTCTGTGTCCTTTGCGTCTGTCTGGGGTCTTTGTCGGTCTTTACGCATGCTGCCGGTGTGGTGCGTGCGCATTCAAGAGGATCTGACATATTGCAGGAATAGCAACTTTCTCTTCCCTCCGTGTGTGTGTGTGTGTGTGTGTGTGTGTGTGTGTGTGTGTGATGCGTGTTACAGGCCGTATGCTTCCCCTCAGCAAACAAATCAAATAGGCCCCTCATCTCCCAGTGAAGCTCATGCTAAAAAAAAACAAAAAAAAACGACAGGGGTGATTGACAGGTGCCGTGGGCGCCGCATGCACACACAGAACGCACAAAACCACAACTCGGATTTATCTGTCACAGCGAGGCAAAACAGCACGGCTGGTGAGTTAGATCTCGACTCGGCTTGCGTTATACATCCAAGCATGTGTGCGCTTGAGTGCTAAAGAGAGGAAGGGGACCAGGTCTAGTTAGGAGGCATGACATCCGTGATCTGCGGCAGTGGGGATCCGGGTCTCCTCCCGACGAGCGCGGCCTTTGTTTCCCGTTTCTCTCGCCAGACAGGATGTGACCTTGTTCAATTGGAAATCAGGCGCCTCGCCCTCCTGGTAATAAAAACAATATTGTCACGACGTAGGTATGAATAACACACGGGCGCGCACACATCTACGCACTCTCACCAGAAAGAAGAAAGGGAAAAAAAAAAAAAAAAAAGACAACTGCGCCAGTGTGAAAGTGCGTGGGTGTGAAGTGAAACGGAGATTGATAAAAAAAAAAAAAAAGCTCCGCGCTCCGCTGAAGGAACATCGAGATAATACCTCAGGACCTGCAGAACCATCAGCGTGTGGAGCGCTGGAGGGTGGAGGTCTTTTCCCGCTTTAACAGTGGACATTGAAAACAACTTAATTCACCGAGACACATGATGTGTTCTTGTGTGTGTGCGCCACGTGTAAAGTACGAGGGAGGTGGAGTAAGAGGGGCGAATCAGGAAGGAGGGTAAGGAAGCAGGGATTATTGGGGAAAAAGCCTGCTTTTGGGCGATTCAAAAATGTAACTTAAACCAACAAATACTGATTATTTTTCTCATCCAGATACTACCATTTCTGCAGAGCGATTACGTAGCCAATGCACCGCAGTGGGCAGGTAGATTATTACTCGAAATATTATCCTGAGACCGTATACTCAATAAATAAAATATTATGTATTTTTTTTTTATCGACTTCTCAGAGAACGCAGATGTTTCAAACGTGAACATCATCTTTTAACGTGAATATAAATCTGAAACACATACAAACTATGAAGTCCAGAGCTTTATAAATAAAGAAAATCGGTTAATGTAGGCGCCTATTGACGTAAAAAAGGTCCCACATGCACATTTGAAGATAAAAAAAATAAAAGAGTGAATCATGCCTTCATGTGTGTTTTCTCAGCGTTTAATGAGAAAAGTTGGTCTACTGCAAAAATAAATATTTGAAAGCAGCACAGAATGCCTGAGATCCATACTGTAATCTATTGTACAGTTTGAACCGTCACCTGCTATATAAAGACATTTCCACCATGAATCTGAGCATAAAAATCAGCAAGTCTTTGACTGGGAAGTTGTGGAATGGGATCTTTTCTGTGATCCCTGTTCTTGGAACAGAACATTTCCTGTATTTTGGTTAAATCGTCTGTTAAACTCACTAATCCTTCTTGCTGGAGTGTCACTCTAACTCTAAATCTCCTGGTTTGCCTCACTTATCTCCTTCCATTCTCCCTTTTCTATCCGCCAGTACCGACACATTTGTGCATTTATGCCCGAACAAACAAATGAACGCACACGCAAACACTGGCGGTGTGTTGTTTTGTTGTTATCCGGCTTCCTACGCCTGTGTTGTGTCTCTCTCTAATGACATAGCTATGAGCTCCACCATGCAGTTACCTCAGCATGCGGTCAAGTAAAGGGTGGAATTTGGTGCGCCGTGGGATTTATTACGCCGGCTGTGCCCAGTTTGTCAATGCAACAACATATAAATCAGTAAATAATCGACCGCCGCACAAAATTGGAGAAAGTTAGAATGATTCCTATCTCCGAGGCGTACTGATCATCTTCATTTTACAGCCCCCCCCCCCCCCCCCCCCCGTCTAAATCTTTGTGCTATTTTCATTTTCTAAAGCATATATCTCAGATCTTTGCAGGATACGTCGTCTAGTCTCACTCTCATTCAGTCATTTTCAAAACAGAAAAACGTGCAAAAGGAGCATTGAGATGCACCAAAAACACGTTTGCCTCAGTATGCCACTGGTATGCCTTTTTAACTCTCCTACACAGTGTGGCAGAATAGCTGAGACTTGGCCTACCTGGGGGAAGCATTGATCTCACAACTGGAGGTTGAGAGAAAAAGAACAAATCAGTGTGTGTGTGTGTGTGTGTGTGTGTGTGTGTGTGTGTGTGTGTGTGTGTGTGTGCGCGTGTGTGTGTGAGAGGTAGAAAGAGAGGCTGAAAAAGGTGAGGAAGAAGGTAATTCTCTTTGCAGTAGGAACAGAGGAAAGGAAATATAAGACAGACACGAATAGACAGAGGCTGAATAAACCAGTGGACTTCAGACAAGTGAGGAAGTGAAAAGAGGAGCGGGGCTTTTCTTCATGCGGCCTGGTCTGCTCAAAAAAAATGACGCTACTATTTGCAAAGTTCTACGATGACGCTGCAGAGAGGTAAACAAGGGAAAGGTTCTATTCGGTATTGCCAACCTGCTCGGAGCCATCTTTTATTCTCCGGCAGAGCGTGAGAGGGAAAAGGTCCGGGACAGGTGCAGAGTGAACAGGTGTAAAGGCCTTAGTATTCTACAAACAGCAGCAGTGTCTGAACCCCTCTTTTCTGCTAGTGGACTCAGGAGAACTCTGTCATTTTTTTTGTTTTTTGTGACTTTCTGAAGAGAAGAGAAAAGAAAAAAAAACAACAACTGACAATCATGCAGACTGACAGCACAGGGAGAGACCGCACAGACTGAAGCAGCGCTGCTTTTTCCAAAACCGCCTTGTTTAGACACAGAGGGGGGGGAACTTTTTGTGCAAGTTAGGAGAATCAGGGGAATCGGGTTTCTCTAATCCCCACCAGGCTTCTCATTTACATGAAGAAATCAGCTCACTGGAGAGGAGTCGACTGTCACCTGGTCTAGGGCACGTGAACGCAACGATGGACGCGCGGAAAGCGGCAATTTTACTTGAAATGTGCTTCGACAATATCGCGCAGGAACTAGTCCGCTTTGAACCATACTGAGACGGTAAGGGGAACTGCCACAGCAATCACACAGTGAGGCTATCGTCATCAGTTTGTCGGCAATTTAATCAGCAGTGTGTCCGGTGCTTAAGCTCAAGAGTCGATGATGAACCCATAACAGCACCTAGCAAGTCAGTTGAGTCATCCTCGACCGCCTAGCGGTGCAGCTGAAGAGCCTCATTTGCTGATATCAAAGATGCATTTTGCGCTCGTGTCATTTTTCTATTCGAGGAGATTCCAAAATAAATGGTTATCAAAGACTTCAGACTTTTTTTTTTCTTTTTAAGTCCTAAATGAAGCTGCTCTACCAGATGTAATACTGGAAGAAAGTGACAGACTTCTAAAGGTCATTTGCTCACAAGAAAACACACGTGTTGGAAAAAAAACAAACCCACAAATATATGAATTGAACAATAGTTGTTCCTCCCCTCAGATCCTCCAAGATCACCTCTTGACCCCCTCGAGGCCCCCTGAGATCCTGCTCTACTTACGATGGTACGTAAACCCTTTTCTCTCACAACTGAATAATCTATAGAGGCCACACATGATAGACGTGGACTCCCCCCTTTTTACTGGATCAAAAGCAAAGGAAATGCACACAGAAGAATCAAAAATACAGGGTTTTGGCGAGCGGGAGAACAAGAGTCACGCGGGGCAAACGGAGGGAAGCGGAGGCCTCCCCTGTCGCCGTCTGTAGTCTGGTGGAGAGCATAAAATCCTTGCTATCTGTGTCATGCATACTGTACCGCCGCCGCCGCCGCCGCCGCCGCATGAGAGATCATCAGCTAAACACACAGGCGTTCACACACACACACACACACACACACACACACACACATGGACACGCTCTCACACAGACGGACACGAAAAACACACTTGATGTCTCCCACCCCTCTTGGCCCCATCCGTCTACGTCTGTTCCCCTGCTTCTCTTTCTCGTTCACGCGCACATAAGCACTGTTGTCACACAAACAAACACGGAAATACACAGCGGCCGAGCATATCGACGCACGTGCACACACACACACACACACACACACACACACACACACACACACAGACAGACATACAGGAACATTCTTTGCCAGCCTCTATGGCATTCAGGCAGAATGTCCTTTTCCATTTTTTTTTTTTGTTGTTTTCCTCTTTCCCGAGCCTCATCTCGTCCATTGTTTTGATATTTTCTGGCCTCGTCATCGTCGGCTCGTAATCGGCACTTTTAAGTATATTTCCATCATCCACTTTTCGCTCCGTCTCTTTTCACCCGTCCGGTAATCCTCCCCCGGTGTCCACCATTCTGCCACCATTCAAGTAATATTCATTTTGCTCGATGACCACGGGTGAACTTGTATCCTGTTTAACCTGCCTTCGGCTTATTGAAACGACAAGCGTGGCATAATCCCTCTCTTCTTTTTTTTTTTTTGGTCCAGCTGTATTCTGATTTATTGCTCTTTTCCATTCAGATCTTGTCTTACCTCTGCAATGTATTTTCATTCCTGCATTCATATTATATGCATTTCCTCCTTAACTTGCCCTGTATTGTAATCACCCTTTTATTTCCCCTTCTCTTTCTTAGTGCCTCCCACTTCCATCATGCTTTTCTTTTCCCTCACCATAAACATCTCTCTCTCTCTCTCTCTCTCCTAAATTGCCCGACACCCTCTTCCTTCCTGAACCATCTTTGAATCCAACTCTCCTTTTTTTTTTCCTCTCCTCCTTTTCCTCGTGTTAACATTCCCTCAACCCCATCCTTTCTCACCTCGCTCCCCCCCCCCCCCCCCCCCCCCCTTTGCAACAGCAGATCAGGGAGATTTACATTCAGCACCACGGTCAGCTCCTCACACAGAGAAAACAAGGAGTTGCAGTGCCACCTGTTGGCTGGCCTCAGCGCTGCATATACACGACGACAGTGGAGGGAAGTGATTGTTTCACTCATAACGCAGGACGGATAACCTCCACATGCGAATACATATGTGAATAAGGCTGGAATATAAGAGCGACCGGGCCCCACAAAAGTCAAGTTAGAGAGAAGGAGCTTTAACTCCGAACTCCACACAGAGGAGAGATTCTGCTGGGAGATCTATGAGAGAGGTTAGGCTGGCAGGCCTCGGTGTAATAGCAACCATATATTACCCCGTAGTTTCATTCCATTACATGTCGGGGCTCATAGATGCAGTGCAACTGCGAGGCGGTTGAGCCAGAATGGGGATCTCAAGTCTCATTCCGTTCAAGGCAGCCAAAGGGAGGAAACAATAGCATCTGCTCTCCTCGGAGACAAGGGATTTAATCACAAGCATAGCCAAGGTAAGATTTGAATGTAAAGTAGCAGAGTGGAAGTGTGTCTGTGTGCGTGTGTGTGTGTGTGTGTGTGTGTGTGTGTGTGTGTGTGTGTTAGTGTTAGAAAGTGTCTATAAAAAGTAATAGAGATGTTTATGTTGGCATTTAAACTAATAGCAAATGTCAACAAGGGAGGTGGATGATACTTGTTGTGCGTAAGTGTGGGAGAAGTGGATGTGTTTGTGCGTTGAGCGCACAGTCATTATTGACACCAAAAGTTCAGCAAGCCTCACACAAATCAACACACACACACGTTTGTCTACACAAACACACACACACACACACACACACACACAGACAGGGGGCACTGATCCACTGCAGGGATTACCAGTGATCCATGACTGGGCTCACACTGGGCTGTACTGGTTTGTGTCTCTGTCTCAGGGTCCCATCCAACTGGATGCCTGTGTGCCTGTGTGTGTGTGTGTGTGTGTGTGTGTGTGTGTGTGTGTGTGTGCCTGTGTGTGTGTGTGTGTGTGTGTGTGTGTGTGTGTGTGTGTGTGTGTGTGTGTGTGTGTGTGTGTGTGTGTGCGCACAAACAGTTGGTGCTACGGTGAAGTTGTTTGTTGTGTTGTGTGTTATCTGTGGAGGTTTTGAGAGAAAGAAGACAGGGGGAAGGAAAGAGAGGGGGGGGGGGGAGAAAATCAAAGCAGAGCGGTGGCAAAGAGGAAGCCGAGAACAACACAGACGAGAGAATGCGCTCTCGTTCTCTTTGTCTCCATCCCTACCTCACTCGCCCACACACAGTAGTAAGTACAATGATCACAGAAAGGTGATCTCAAAGCTTAGCCAGTCAGGAGACAGTGAGCCGACAGAGAGCCACCAGAAAAAAAAACACACACAGAGACAGAAAAGGGTTTTGGATAACCGTCCTCCAGTTTGTATGTTTTAATGGGAGCGAGGGGGAAAAAAAAAAAAAAGCATTTTTGTTTTGCATTGTCCTCTCCCTCAAAGCAGCTATTGCTTCTCTGTTCGTTTTCAACAGCTGACTTTCAGTTCCGGGATATCTGAGCCTCCTGCCAGTACTTGAATATCCCAACCCAGACGAACGCAACAAATAAATACATGCTTTTAGCTGTATTCATGTAGCGTTCATTCAGTGAGAATGTGACAGCCGAATGCTGCTAGTCTCAACCATTATGGAGTGTGGAAGCTAAGAATATACATAGGTATATATATTCTCTGTGTGTGTGTGTGTGTGTGTGTGTGTGTGTGTGTGTGTGTGTGTGTGTGTGTGTGTGTGTGTGTGTGTCTTACTGCACAATAACAGCAAGAGTGTTTTAAGGTTTTACTAAAAATATTGCCCCATTTTCTAACCATTTTGGCAAGAAATCTTAAGATCATATTCCTACATACATACATATACATACATACATATACGTACATATATATATATATATATATATATATATATATATATATATATATATATATATATATATATCTTTTGTGTGTGTGTGTTAGCGTGTTTTAGTAGTTATATTTATTGGTTGCTGTTATTAGGAAAAAAAACGAAAATTCTATTAAAAATGTGAGGTTAGGTTTTGATGCAAGCGTTACGCCGCTGCACACTGGCAGGTACAGTAACTCCATTGGTAGAGGCGCCCGGCAAATCAGCGGGAGAGAAGAAAAAAGCGTCTGAAAATCCATTCAGCCACCTTTTAAAATATGACTTACACACACACACACACACACACACACACACACACACAGCTGTGCACAGTGAGACCGACACACTCCGAGGGCAGAGGAACTCTGTGTCGGCCTGTCACAGAGCTCTGACCACAGTGGGGCTCACACACACACACACACACACACACACACACACACACACACACACACACACACTCACATCTACGCGCACCTTGACCACCCATCACTGCCCTCTGATTACCACAGCTTCCACAGCCACCCTCACTCCTTCTCTCCATCCTTCCTACACACTCCAATGATTCTCCCTTCTTTCTCTGCCCGCCCACGTTCATCCACTCCCCCCCCCCCCCTCTCTCTCTCCACCCCCTACCTCCCTAACCCCCCCCCCCTCCTCCTGTCCTTGCCCAGCTTCCACCTTTTGTTGCCGCTGCTTGCTCTCTCATTTCTTTTCACGCCACATTCTTCCCTAACTTTCCTCTCGCACACATTAACATATAAAATGCCTCGACTGCTTGCCAGGCTTAAGTGCGTAGAAAGCAGAAGTGCTCGGTGACTTAATCAGTCAGATGCATAGTCACTTACCTGCTCATTCACTCACTTGATTAGTCTGCTGCTCGCTCACTCACTCATTTACCTGATTACTTTCTCCGTCTCGTTCATTTATTGAATCACAAACTTGCTTTCTCACCTGCCTGTTCAGTTTGTGTGTTGAAGTTTTGTTTTGCTAAACCCCCGTCCTCCAGACCGGGATTGTCCAATCGTAGCTCAGTAGCCGGTGAGCTTAATAAAAAGGTATGAGGCCCGTTCATGACCAGCACATCCACTGTGTGGTGAGTTCCTCACCGTGTGGACGTCCGGTGCCGGATGCCATCAGAACGCCGGGTTAACGTGAAGCAGCTCTGCCCTGCTCTTTGTTGGACTGACGTTGCATGAGACGGCGAACATTTGCCAAACACATCAGTTAGTCCTTATCCTAAAAGCCATTGTGAAAAGTGACAACATATTGTTTGGAAATGTAAATACATATGTAAGCTAAGCTGCCAACCAGGATTATGCTAAAACTAAAATAATAGCCTGAGCTTACATGCAAAATGCAACGTTTCTTTATTCCCACGTCTTCCACGTCTGCATGGATCATCAGCTGATGAGGATTCAAAACTTGTCGACTGTAGCTTTAGCGCCTGTATTTTTTTTGGTCGGGGGGGGCATAGATTCTAACTGAGCCTCAGTGGGATAACGGATCAATGAGTCAGGCAGACTTCCTGGGGATGGAGGAGGGTGGCAGCAGGGTTGACAAGGGGCATGCATCTTTGGTCATTTTGCTCCTCGCTGTGGCATCCCTCCTCAAATCTGTCCGCTGACTATAGCTGTACGGCTACAGTTAAATAAAAATCTGTCGGCAACGATTGTAATTCCAGCGGGAATATTCTACCACTGTCTGAATTTTAAGGAAATGAAGAAATGTGAGTGGTGAATCCGCCACCATTGTTGTTGATGTAAAAACATTGTAATGCAAGTGCTGGAAAGAACATGGCATGGCAGCAGTATAAGGGGTGTGTGGTTTAGCAAGCTTACTTATGTGACACACACACACACACACACACACACACACACACACACAGAGACACCTATTTCATGCAGTTAAAATCCTGGTTTTGTGTATTTGTGTGTTTGCATGTGTGTTGTGAGACAAGCACGATGTGTGTGTGTGTGTGTGTGTGTGTGTGTGTGTGTGTGTGTGTGTGTGTGTGTGTGTGTGTGTGTGTGTGTGTGGCCTGGTGTGTTCGTCGACACACAAACAGAGACGCTGAGATATGAGAGGTTTTTCTTCCCCGGTGCTCTCCTCGGGGTGTGTAAGTGATTAATCTGTGTATACTGTGAACGCAATCTTTAATTGCCTAGGAAGGGTTCCGACCTAAATTAAAAATTCACTTTTCAAACCTCCCACAAAATGCATACCGCCACTCAGTAGATGCACACACGCACATCGGATATTTAAATAAGACACCCAGGTATACACTCGCTAAAACAAAAATGGCTGAAACTTCAGAGCGTTTATCTTTTTCAGCGCGTTAATTAATCAGCCGGCGTTTACGCCGCCACCGTCTTGCTCTGCTTGTGAGCTCAATGGAAACCAGTGAACGTGGGAGAGCAGAGGCACACAATACAACTATACCCACCTGTCGCTTTCCTGGAATTGTGTGATGTGTGAATGCATTAAAAAAAAAAGTACAAAATTTGAAGAAAATTTTGAACATTCACTTTCAATTCTGGGTTTTTGAAAACAGAGCATTGCTGCTCTCCACAAGTACTGAAACACAAGTACAGCACTCTATCAAGCTAAGTGGTGAAGCACTGCTCTCCAGCAATATTTAGCTAGAAATTGAGGTTCATAACGACCTTAATTTCTTTTAACATGGTGGTTAAATATTGAGAACAAGCTGGCCTTGGAATTTGAACTTGCCTGATTTCAGCTCAGGATCTATTGAGCAGTAAACTTCTACTCTAGTGCAGATCATGAAAACGTTCACGGGATCTAACGCAAAATAAACTGTGACGCCTCATTGCTTCTGTGCAGTGAAGCAGTGGATGGACGATGCGGTATCTGCTTGTCCATACTATGAACAATAAGGCTGCGTTTTATCTTCCTATTTAGAGTTTATTGCTCGTATGTTCTTTATATTCGCCGTGCATCTTCGGGCGAATTCCTACCTACGATACAACACAGTGGGCTTCCTTTTGTATCTTACCGCGACACAAATTATTCTAATGTTTTATTAATAATATCACAGTAAGTGCTCATTAGTTTATCGAATGCTCAGTTGGAGCGCTGGCAGTTGAACATCAGTATATAGAAACCGCTGACAGGGCAGACCTCGTTGATAGAGCTGTGTGGGTGGGTGACAGTTACACAACTTGGATGTTGGCGATGTCAACAAACAACATACTGAAAGAACGTTGGATCCCGCTTCAGTCTCCGAGAGGTGAGAGAAAGCGGCAGACACAAGGAGTATGGGAGGGGGGGGGGGGGGGGGGGGGGGGGGGGTGTGAAAGGAAGACAAAGAGTGACAGGGTGTGGGGGACAGTGTAAAGGAGACTGGGACAGCGAGACAAGAAAAGCGATGACAGCCGGTATTCAGACTGGTGTGTCAAACCTGACAGTCTCGATTCTGTGGATGTCCGTGTTTGTGTGTCTGTGTGAGCGCGAGTGTGTGTGTGTGTGTGTGTGTGTGTGTGTGTGTGTGTGTGTGTGTGTGTGTACGTGACTGAGCTTACATGCATGCCGTGAGTGGACACAATATCAGAAACATTTAATTATGGCCGCTGAAGCTCATAAAGTGCCATTGAGTTGTTCAATGTACAGAGATATTCATTGATGCTCATTAACTGACGTTTTAATGCTGTTTATGTGGTATTATGAGGTTCCCAAGATGAAGACATGTCTACTTGTTGGTGGGGGACATCTGTGTGGACATGGACAGTTAATTACTTGCACAGCAGGTCTGCTGTATATATGCGCAAAATATGAAATTTCTCTTACAAACATACAATTTAACGTTTTCTAGCAAAGTTTCCAATAATAAATTAATCATGAATATTTACTTAGATTTAAATGTATTTTAAGTTATCCACATAATTAGCACCAAATGACACGGTTCATTGAAAGAAACGTCTGAGTGAAAAGACGAGGGGAAAATAAAGATATAGATACAATTTTGTTCATCATTATTATTTATTTCATGTTAAATTCCTTCTTTAATCCCCTGCATAACAAGAAATAAAAATAATACAAAATGAGAACAGCTGAAAACAGCTACAACAATAGAAATTAGTTTACAAAATGATAGAATACTGCAAATATGAAATGCCTGGTTAAAAGCAAATAAGCACACAATAACTGTGTCCAGCAGCTTTAGCTCCTCAGGCGAGGAATTCCAGATTCAACTGGGCCTCCCAGCAAAAAAAAAAACAAACCCCGGTCACATTAAGTCCTCAGTGTGGACTGCTGAAAAGCCAAGGCGGCTCTGCACAGGGATCGCAGGCTGTACTGTGGCTCACAGAAGGTCAAGAGCACAGACACACAGCTACTGTTTTTTACCAGCAATGTTTGTGGAGTCGTGAAATATTAAGTCAGTCAGGGAGGAACAGAAACAGACAAGCAGCTATTGTAGAGTTTGTGGTGGATCTATAAAAGTGCATCTCCCTCACCCTGACAGCAGAGCTACTTTTACCATTCAGGACACAATAAGTTAGTAAGGGAATTAAAACTGTTTGAATTTTGGGGGGTGGATTGTAACGTATGGGGCACAGGACCCAGAAGCATGACACAGAGAGCCAGAGGGGAGCGAAGGGTTTGTTTTATCAGCTTTAATCCAGAAACAGGCAAGCTTAACCTGGCGGCAAGGGGGGGGGGGGGGCCAGGCAAAGAATCATCAATTTACAAACAGGCATTGAGTTCAGTCAGACCGAATAAACAAGGCTGGAATGCTAGGGTGGATGTGAACTAGAAGAGCTGATGTACTACTACTATCGCTATATATATATATATATATATATATATAATATATATATACTACTGGGCTGATTAGGGGAAGTGGGAAACAGGTGAGTGAGTGAGTGAGTGAGTGAGTGAGTGAGTGGGTGAGTGAGTGAGTGAGTGAGTGAGTGAG
Organism: Cebidichthys violaceus; assembly: GCF_023349555.1. Classification (NCBI taxonomy): domain Eukaryota; kingdom Metazoa; phylum Chordata; class Actinopteri; order Perciformes; family Stichaeidae; genus Cebidichthys; species Cebidichthys violaceus. The sequence continues at coordinate 176,459 of NW_027176639.1, forward strand.
TGAGTGAGTGAGTGAGTGAGTGGGTGAGTGGGTGAGTGAGTGAGTGAGTGAGTGAGTGAGTGAGTGAGTGGGTGAGGAAGCTCAGGTGGTGAAAATGTCAGGAAATGGGGGCTGATCCTGGAATAACAGAGCAACAGAAGGAATGTCATGATCCAACGCGCTCTCATGCGAAAGTATATATATATATATATATATATATATATAGCAAACCAATTTTAAGGACATTTTGTGCCTCATGTCTATATGCATTTTAGGGCTTTTTGTGTGTCCTTTAAGCTCCGTTGTCATTCTCGACCCGTCACAAACGGACGCACGATCACAGGTCATGGTTTGGGTTAAATCAGAATGTGTGTAAATTAATCTACGTGCATAAGTAGTAAAGAACTGACTGAGTTCTCCCATGGGATACGAAAAAGCGCTCGGCGTTGCTCTTTATAAAATGCCACCTGACTTCCGGAGCGCTCGCTCTAAAAAGGTCTAATATTGCTGCGGAGTGAAATGTGAACTGATGACAAACACAAAATGACAACTGGCATGTTGTTCATACACTATCTGGTTATTCCAAAGCTGCGTTAATCACGCTGGAATCGTGACAACGATTCTTGGTTGCAGAGTTTCCAGCCTTTCACTCCAGCTAAACGGTCAAATATGCCGCCCAGCTTAATGAGGTCACTGAGCTTAATGTATAAAGTGGTCCAAGGTAATACCAAGGTAATTTACGCAACATTGTAGACATCAGTAGAGAAGGAAAAACATTTAAGAAGAACTTGAAGTAACATTTTCTTCAAATGCTTTATTCCTCATCATCCTTGAAGCTCTCGAGGTCCTAGCTGTCAGCTAATTGAGTTTTATTTTTGTAAGCTTTCTGATTAGTTTGCGGGTCAAGCTAGTGTTAAAATGTGTGCGCCACTGCCTCTGTAACATTTACTACCAACAATGCGGTGCTACACTACCTGGAGAAAAAAAAGAGAGAAGGACGCCGTCAACATTGCCGATATACTAAGGATAAGAGTAGAAAGGCAGTTTTAAAAGAAGGGACAAACATTAAACGGGTAATTGAGGTAAGAAGAAGTCAAGGCAACAACTTCAGGGTGGAACCACTTGCAGAATGTCTAGTGGTTTGACTTCTCACTTATCATCCTTGTAGCTAGATCGGGCCATTTGTAATTGACAAATGTTGTGGCTATTTCCGCCTTTTTCGAAAGCATTTCTGTTTGATTCAAAAGGGCCAGGCTCATTATTTTGCTTTTGCTGCTGGTAGCCTTGGTCATTTTTTCTTTTTCTTTTTTCTAGCTATATATAGTGCAACAGTACCTGAAAGCAAGTCAACGTTTTGGTTTAAATAATAAAGTGTGTGTGTGTGTGTGTGTGTGTGTGTGTGTGTGTGT
>NW_027176639.1:177946-229648 GCF_023349555.1 Cebidichthys violaceus
CTTTTCATTTATTTAAAAAACGTTAAAAAAAAAAAAAAAACTGACACATTTGAGAGAGATCACTTATTCCACATGGCATTATGAATAATTTTCTCTTTCTACACAATTTGACAGAGTATTGAATCTACACACACGGCGCTGTGCTCGCTGTTGAAGAGACTCTAACGACGATCATCACTAATATTGATTTTCTCAGCTTGAGAAGTCTTTTTTAAAATCGCAGACGATCTTTATATAGGGCCCCCGTCCCATCCTTGTTATTCAGTAAAGACATAACTGTCTAATCTGTACTCCGGGATTTGGATCTATTATTTTTTTTTTCAACACGTATACACACACACACACACACACACACACACACACACACACACACACACACACACACACACACACAGAGTAGTTGACAGAGTCAGCAGCGGCGTGGGGTTTCGGTAGAATGTGGCGGGGGCTCTGCGAGGAAGCCTTAATGTGATCCTCAAGAGACGACGTGACTGAGACTCAGCTGTAGAGCCGACGAAAACAAAAGACAGAGAGAGTGAAGGAGCGAAAGGCAGAGAAAGAGGTTAAATGTTCGTTGAGACGGATGACGGCGTCTCGAGATATATAGACGGAGAAAGAGAAAGCGTATGTGCAAAGACTGACCCGACCGTCAGAGAGGATGTGTTGAGAATGAAAAGGAAGAAGCTCGACGAGGAGGATTTAATCACAGTCCCAGCAGTTAACCAATAACACCATCATCCTTTTTTCTCACCCTGTGTCTCGTCCCCCCCCTCCCATCCTCCGACACAGACTGTTGATTCCAGCCTTCCTCCATTAATGGAAAACTAAAGGTGCTCCGGCTCACCCCGCATTTGTCCGAGTCTAATGCGATGACGCTCCAAGCAGAGCTTGTTATTCCATTATCACCGGTGTGTCTCTGTCTCCCGATGTGTGAGGTTTGTTGTTTTTCCGAGCATCAGAGCCACAGACGATGAGTCAGCCGTGGCGTGAGAGCGAAAGACACGTGTCAGACATCGGCTCTCCTGACCAAGTCGGCCTCTCGTACGCGGACCCCTGAAGCAAGGCCCTGAAATAAACTGGAAATATTCCCATCAGAGGGATTCTCATTCCTTGCTAAAGGAAGTATTGCAGGAATTTCTTTCTTTAGAAATATGCGTCAGTAGCTTTGCAGAGAGACAGCATCTGTATCAAGAAGGCAACGTGTGATTCTTCTTCAAACATCGTGAACGATCTCGCCTCACTGTCAGATTAAGTGGTGTTGTTTGTGAACATGTTAAGACTTATTTGAAGTGATGAAGCTCGGTGGTTTGAACCAGTGGAGATGCGTTGCAGTGTACCCGCAAAGAGCGACGACACACATTTAAACGGTAAATCATGACGCTTAATTGGACGGAGTGAAGGAGGGTAAAGGCGTCTCATTGGTTTGAGAGAAGTTGGAACATTTCAATTGATTTCTGTTTTAGAGGAGGGTACTGTTAAAGCAGAGGGATGTGTTGTTTATACGGTTATGTAATGTCAAATATACACCCAGGAAATCACGATCGTACGGTTTGTGAGTCCCTGACACTCCAAGAGAAATATTTCCAATATTAGTTGGACTTGTTTGCATTTATGGTTGTATGTGTTTCTGTATATATGACAACTAATGTTCTCAATAACTTACCTGTTAACATAACATAATGCTAAATATGTCGGCCATTAGTAATCGGTAGCATTAGGCGTGAACGCTGCCTTTAATGACTTTCCTGTGGCACAGAAAAGTCAACAAATGATGTTGTTATATGAAATTCATATTTAAAAAATGGCAAATAAATGGCAAATTAAATAATTAGGTCACAGTGAAACACTGGCAACAACATTGTTGTTATGAGGGACATACTATAGTGTCATGATATGGTCACAATAGGACATGATAGGACATTGTGTTAAACAGCTGTCGTACATCAAGTTCTATATCTCATTGTGTCGAGATTCTGCACGGCTGCCATCTTGGCCGGGTCTCTCATGTAAAAAAGCGATTTTGATCCCAATGGGACACAATGGACTATGATGACATACTAAAGGGAAGCGTAGCATATATTATGCAGCACAAAGTGTTTAATTAGCCAATATCATACAGCACTACACGTACGTAAAGAAGTTGGCCTCCATTATGTGCTTTGAACTGGTCACAGTTTAGCTTAGTTAGAGTCCATGAACCCATCATACGTATTGCTTTTAGACTAGACATTGTGCAATTTAGCCAAACATTAAATAATACTCCTGGAAAAAAAAAAAAAACACACCAGCAACACAGCTGGAAACTGCTTCGTCAGCATCTCCTGTAGTTAGTTATTGGTAAGAGACACGCTTTAGTGTACCGGGGTTTGGATTTAGCTGGGCATCAGCACTCTGCCATCGCATGTGTTGCTTTCTTCCGGTCTGGGCCCGTCCATTTACCAGCTTTTTTTTTTTTTGTTTGTTTTTTTGTTCTGCTGTAATGATGCTAGAAACAAAGAGTCCATCAATAATGAATATGCCGGGGGCCCCTTGGGGAGCAGACAGACTCCCGACGCTCTTCCACTATAACCAATATGACCGCCTCCCTTCAACATCCTGAGAGAGAGAGGAGCGAAACTAAGCCACCATCAGTCGAACTCCGCCGGGACTGAAATCTGATGATAGGAGGATGCCAGCTTATGTCAGGCTTCACATATATTTTTGGGCTCGGTGCTGTACTAGTAACATGCACAATCTCTACTCACTTGACTGAAGCTATCACATTTTTTTTTTTTTTAGAAAAACGTACAATGTGCAAAGTCCTAACGTGCATATTTACATACTGTTTCTATGTGACAAATTTGAATTGGCTTCATTATGGCTCTTCTTATTGGATTTTTCAACATATACATACGACTTACCGACACATACTCAGACCTACTCCAAGACATACAATATGACATAACACACCTCATATCATATGACGTATATATGATTGTGATATCATATGACATTGTAGGTGCACACATATGCAGACCTATACAATTATAGACCCATACAATTACAACAGATTACAAATATAGCAAATCTTTAAACATTAAACAAATTGGATATGAACACCACACGGTCGAACACACACCTGATCGTCATCACCAGGCACTTGCCTGTACACACCTATGTGCTCTTAACTACATTGATACTCTACCCTGTGTTCAATGTCAGTACTGCATGTGTAACTCCATTACATTACATTACATTACAGTCATTTAGCAGACGCTTGTATCCAAAGCGACTTACAATTCAGTATCTATCGTAGACGCAGCTACGGGAGCAATTTTGGGGTTAAGTGTCTTGCTCAAGGACACGTTGACATGAGACTAGCTGGAACCGGGGATCGAACCGCCGACCCTCTGATTGAAAGGCGGCCCTGCTCTCCACTTAGTCACCCACTCCATTATAAAACATTATCCAATGAGCCTGTTTGTTTTGTCTCACAGTGAATGAGTTACCATAACTCAAAAGTGAGTCGTAACGCTAAATTATTCCCTAAGATACACATTACTGTACATCTCCATGTATCCCCTAATTTAAAAAAAAAACAGCCACACCGTTGCATCTGTTGCCGTTAATACGCCGCAAAATGACTTTATAATGCCTTCATAATTGCAGAATGATGACTCTGTAATTTGTGGATTGTGATCTTAAAACATACAAAACCATGAACTTGAAACAACTGGTATTTTCCAAACACCATATTCCCTTTTTTTGTTGTTTATTTTTCCTTTTCGGTGAATTGAGGGCCAAAGCATGAGCCTGAGGTGAATGTGATGCTGTAAAAAGGTTTATCTTTGTTCAAAACAGTCCATCGTGTAAATGCTGGAATAAAGTCTTGATTTCTCAAATCCAGTATTAATATTCGTTTGGAGTGTTTGAGGCAAAAACAATCCCTTTACCAGTCAGCCAAAACACATTGAATTATTTCCTCTTACAAGGGAGAGTTTATATAATATCCCCACTGCTTGGTACAGTTTGAATTTATGCACTGAGAGAAACTGTGTTCCTCTGTGTTCCTCTCCTCTCTTCTTCTATCCTCTTCCAACGGCAGAGTCTGTTCATCTGGAGGAAGATAAAAGGATGACATTTGCTCATTGATATAAATAAATGGAGAGAGAGAGAGGAATGAGGCGAGGCCGTGTAGGAGGGAAGATATCCTTGGGGCAAAAGAAGGAGTAGGAGAGAGGGATGAGCCGACCACAGGGAGGAGAGGAGGTGGAGGGTGAGGGTGAGATGGGAGGTTGAGAATGAAGGGTGGATATGCATAGAGAGAGGAGAGAAGAAAGAAAGGGAGAGAGAGGAGCAGAGGGAGACAACAGAAGGCATGAAAAACAGAAAAAGAGCGAGCGAGTAGATAAAGAAGCTAGAGGAGGAAGGAGCGATGGCGAGAATGCACAATGCGAAGAGAAAAAAAAACCTCATTTTGTGAAAATTAGATTTTCCACCACATGTGATTACAACTACCATCAAAGGGTTCATGTAACTGAGTGTGTGTGTGTGTGTGTGTGTGTGTGTGTGTGTGTGTACTGCATGTGCAGGAGCGTGCATGTGTGTGTGTGTTACACTCTGTGTTGCTGCCTACGCGCTCGCATATACATTTGCATCCATGTCTTTGATTGTGCTTGAACTGTCCGTTAGCGTTTCTCGGTTTCTCATCTGTCGTCTTTACCTACAAGCCTGCATGTTTGTATGTGTGTATTATAGTATGTGTACTGTATATGTGTGTGTGTGTGTGTGTGTGTGTGTGCAGTCTTTATCTCCTCCACCTGTGCTTCTTGAAGTACATTTATATGAAGTACCAGTTAACCTTTATTTCCTGTCCAAAGCCATGGCATCGTGACATTTTATTAACTGTGGCAGGTGATATATTACCACACTTCCCACAGTACGATTAGATCCCCCCCCCCCCCCCCCCCCCCCTGCTTACTCCCCTTATTCCTCTTTCCCACCACTCATCCTTATTTTTCCTCTGTTCTACAACCTATCCTCTTCTTCACATGCCTCCTTTTTATTTTGTCCTTCTTTGCCTCCTCCTCCTTTCCCCTTCAATGTATTTCCCTCCTCCTTCCTACATAACTGTATCCACCACAGTAATTACACATAAGAGGACGGGGGGGGGGGAGGAAGGAACAAAAAGTGCAGCGGAGAGAAAGAGAATATCTCATCGGTATAAGTCACTTTTTGAGAGACGCGAGGAGAAAGAGACGAGAGTCCCGAAGAGAAACCGAGAATTGAAAGCGACAGAGGAAAAGAGGAGGAGGAGGAGGAGGAGGAGGAGGAGGAGGAAGGGGGGACAGGGAGGTGGCGTGGTGGGGTAAGGGAGGGTTTTAATGCTCTTTAGTTTGCCGTGGAGCTCTGCTCGCCAGGTAGGCAATCCCATCATGGCTGCCCAGCGATGGCTGTGTCCACATGGCCTCCAGGACACTTCGAGGACTTTAATGATAGCAGAAAGAGGGGAAACGGGAAAAGATGTACAAGAACAGAGAGACGCTCTCGCTGTTGCTATCGTACGGATGAGACATGGTGCTGCAGCGTCCAGCAGCATTATGTCCTCTCTCAGGGCGGTGTGAGTGATGACGGTCGAGGCGATGACGTTTTTAAGACGTCTTGAGGGACAGATGAGGGCTCAGTGGCAAAGATGGACGGATAAAAATGGAGAAATGACTTGAAGGAAGTATTTTATGCCGTAAGTCACTTTCTGGTGTAGCTTCTAACCCAGACGTGTGTTCTCAAAAACATGGCCTAAGAAAAAAAGCACCTCTCTCAAGGACAGAAATAGAATATTTACCCAGAAGACAAAGGCATTAATCATCTCCGTCGTCAGGTAAATAATGAAGGTTGCGGGATCGAGCGCCGTAGTATCTTTGAGTTTCTTTTAATGGCCTTGAGAAAGTGTTTTAAAAGTCTCCTTTTATCGCACCTTACTCAAAAAAAAACAAAAAAAAGCAATGCGTCGTGTGGCAGCGTTGCATTATAAACTTTTTTGGTTACTGTCAGTTGAGAAATTGGTGTCTCCTCAATAACTTCTAGATTAAACTTTTTTTTTGATTAAAGCTACTGCCAACCAAATATGTACAGGTCGTAGATATCTCGGCAAAATTTCATTTGTGGACTTTGTACCCTATAGCCAAGCAGCAATGCCGTGTACATTTCACCATCGCATTTCCAGCACACGGACAGTGTGGTGGCTATAGGAGCAGGATTTTTTTGTTATTTGTTATTTCAAAAGTTGCATAAGGAAGATAAAAGGGAACATATTACGAGAACTCACTTTTTCGATGCATGTAATGTGCACATACGTGTGGGTGAAGTAAGAAAACCCAGTCGTTTTTGGTTTTTTTGTTGACTGCCTAGATCAGCAAATATATGACTCATGCAGGCTCATTAGAGCCTGCTGCCTCTGCAAAAACGTACATGCTCAGTAGCCTGAAAATGAGCATCATAGGTCCCCTTTAAAACTGGCTTATCGTTGAGTCTTAAAGTCACGTATGAACAGGTGACTTCCACTCACATGAAGAGCAGAGAAAGGGCATGTAAGGCCATTCAAACTATAGCATAATTAATAGCTGGCAACTGTTGGGAGGGGCCTACCTAGCGCACTAATTTGACAGACAGGTTTTGGATGGGTTTCGGTCCACTGAGAGTCGGCCGCTCACTTGTCCAGTCAGTCACCTTCATAGAGTCTGACACCAGACTGCTTTCTGCTAATTCAATCTTCACATCCAATCACTTTTCATTTTCTCATAAATCCTGTTAGATCCCGCCTCCCTCCCTGTACTCCCATTAGCTGATTGTGTTTTAATTCAGAGCGGCGAATGAGCTATTACCAGCCGCTGACACGTTACCCATGTAATGCAGGGGGGGGGGGGGCAGGCAGAGCAGCTGTGACAGTTTATCCTCATTCACTCACTCACGCAGTGAACCGCGTGCGTGCACACTCGCGCTAACGAAATGAAATGCATTTTACTTTTTGAACTGTGATCAGCCGGGCGCTGCCCAAGTCTGACTCTCTCAACAGAAGGAACCCGAGAGACGCCATCTTCTCCTGCTTCTGTGACGGGAGGTTCAAAAGTGTTCCACCGCTCTGATCAAATATTCAGAAGGTGGCTCAGAGTGAGAAGAAAAGGACGGCGGAGGCAAAATGCAGACAAACAACTTTTCTTTTTTCGTCTGAGGGGAGACACAGAGCTTTAGTTAATTGCCGTTAGATGTCAGAACATTATCAGTCTCTGCTTGGCAGCTAGATAGAAACCTTATCAGCGTGATAAGAAGAGAGGGGAGGATGCAGAGATGGGAAGAAGAGAGAGAGAGAGAGAGGGATGCAAGAGAAGAAAAAGAGTTGGAGAAGGAGATAAGTAACACGAAGAGGGTGAAATAAAAGATATTCTGGTTTTGTCTTATCTGTGAAAGTGGAGATGTTGTATCTCCTTCGCTCATCACCGAGCCGCTTCTGATCAGCAGTTTGACTGTTTGCCAGCCGGCAAACATCAGCAGTGATGGAAAATAATGAAATAACACACATCTCTATCGGCCTGTTCTCCGACCGTTTGAGTTCCCGTTTGTAAACCTCTCCCCTCTTTTGCCGAGTCCCAGTAGAATCCCGGATTTGACTTTTTGCATTTACATTCTCCATCTCCTGCTCTTTCTCTTCAAGCTTGCCCTCTATTTCTCTCTCTCTCCCGCGCAATTACTTTGTCTTTGACAAGTTTTCTGGTTTTCGCCTTTTATCTGTTTCCTATTTTCTCCCTTTCTGTGCTGTTTGATTTAGCTTTTCCTCTTACCCACTTCAACTCTCCTAACTTTATACTATTCTCCACCACCTCTTTGTATATCCTGTCATCCTTTCGCTGCACTTTGCTTGTACTCCTCCAATCAAATTCGGATCACATCTTCGTATCAAAGATGCCAACCCTCCAGGAGGCACTACTTTCATGTGATGAAACTTGCTTATAATCCCTTCAAAAGCTGTAAATCCAAGGCTGGATATTAACCCTCCACATTATGACCTTCTACTTACACAACGCGTCTTTGTCAGGGGAGTACTCACTGTTCTCAGTTTACCACCTACAAGCTGCAAACAGCGCTAGAATTCACATTTCTGCTTGAGGTCAACAGTGGAAGCGAAAAGGACACAATGTCAACATGATGGAAGCGCTGTATGTTCAGAGTCCAGTACGGTATAATAATCGCAGTGTACGCTATGCAGTGTGTTCTACCATCCATCTCAATGACCCAGTGTAACTTAACTGAGCAGGTGATATACAGGTGAGGAAGCCTTTTATTCTACAGCTTTCAATCCATAACTTAGACTTGGTGATGGTGCATTTTAATAGCTGTTGTAGTTGCCATGGTTGCAGTGCGAGGTACTGTCATTTACAGCGACTCCACTTCCCGTGGTGCTGGAGAGCCTCCGTCGTAAGGAGGTCTTCTTTTACAATTATCTGTCACTTTTCTCTTTGTTTTTGTTTTTTTTCTCTCTTTCTGGAATGTTCCGTCGTCCTGATGGTGGATGTGGGCTCGATGGAAGAGAAAAGTCTGTTACGCTAGCTCCGCTGTCTTAAGTCTGCCCAGGAGAGAACATGTCCGACGTGCCACCACCATGCGAAGCGTACGGATATGTAATAAGAAGCGGGTGATGTGAATGCATAATGGAATTCCTTCCGTGGTGTACGTCATATGGGGCCAATCTCTACTGTCACTTTGTGCCCCAGATACAGGAGAGGGATGCATTGCAGAGTCTCTAGTTAATAAACTCTAGTCTGGAGTTAATCCTCTCTCTCTCTCTCTCTCTCTCTCTTGCATTCATGCGGCTCTGTGGCCTTTCATTAGCGTGACGCCCCGGTCACACCAGAACATGTTTGGAGACGCAGTGACTGCTCTCAGGGTTACCGGGGAACTATTGTACAGCTGGTGAGCTAACTTAGGAACATGATAGCACCAGTCAGTCATAATTAGCTCTGCACGCCTTCATAGTCACTGTACATATTGAGATTGCTATCTCATGTAAGCGGAATAAGCATATTTATTTATACCGTTATACTAGCGCAGTCCTTGTTCATAACAGACCGGGGGCTGAAGGCTTGGCCTGAGCCAACCGTGGAATACGCTCCGATTCAGAGAAAACAAGAGGGGCAGACTTTAGATATGAAAAAGTATTGGATTATGTTACTATTCTACCTTTTTCTGCACTGAAATAACTTACAAAAGACCCCCAAAGCACGTAATAAAACACGCAACTCACTGTGTATTTCTAATTCTGCCGCAGATGAAAGCTTTGCAGCGCTACACTTACCTGAAATTCAAACATGATGCATTTTTAGTCATTAAACTATCCAGCATCAGAACAGAATTGAAAGCTCCACCTTGAACAGAGTTAAGTGCATTGAAATGCATTGTGTTGATATTGCCGCTCTCCACTCTTCACTTGAAATAAACATTTGAATGCAGGATTTTACAGCGCAGATTAACGGTATTAATAGATTTACTAAGAATTGTTAACAGGGCGTAAATTTCCAAATAAGCATATTGAAATAACCACTGCGGGTAGAGCATCGAATGAATTAGTTGAGGTATTATGCTGGCGGTAACGTCGACTTGGGACTAGGGCTTACTCACGGAACAGCACAAAAAAAAGCCAAACCTAGTCCGACTAAAAGCGGAAGAGAGAGGGAGAGAGAGAGAGAGAGAGAGAGAGAGAGAGAGAGAGAGAGAGAGAGAGAGAGAGACAGATGTTACCGATTGGAGCAGAGGAGAAGTAAGTAGTGAAATTGTCAAGTGGCAGTAGATACACGGTGTTTCAGTTTGTCTAAGCATGTCTCATGAATCCTGGTGTCTTGCTCCTCATCTGCTGGGTAAAGTGAACGAGGTTTGGCCCCCGGAGTGAGCATCAATGTTGGGCCCCTGGAGGCAGATTACCCGGTGTCCCCTGCCCTGCGCTTCCCGACCACGGTCTGGAAACTAAAGCGGGAATTAAAGTGGAAAAGCAGACGCCATACAACCAAATGAGCCGTGATGGCACATGGGGGAAAGGAGGAGACTAAATATAAAGAGTCATTTGAAAGAAACAAAACACAAAGATTCTGAAACTTTTCAATTATTTCCGGAGGGCCCGTTTATAAACTAATAAAATGCGCGTAATGGGAAACGCCGCTCACGTAGACGATGACGACAGGATGTAAGTATGTCACCTAGAGTTCTTTCGTGTGCTCGTTAGACCAAAACTAACCGGATCAAACGGATCCAATGGAACAAAAGAGGGAACCTTGGTTTGGTCCCTATAGTCTCACAGGACATCAATTGTCTGCCCTGACCGCTACAGTAGGTCAAAGTTCATGTGACAACGTATCACCCTGCTGTGGAGAAGCACAACAGAGTTGTTTCTATTCACAACTGCTGAACATTTAAGGGCATCCGGGTAACATATGGTCATTCTGAAAATGGTATTTTTCCAGTAATAAGAGGCAATTAGGGCATCTTAGTAAAGTTGTCACTTAGAAATGCACTTTCTTCAGTTGCACTGATTGATCTGCTTAGCGAGAGCAACAGAATGAATCGAGTCAGAGGAGATAAATGGCCGTGCACTGATCATCCAGTGACTTTCAAACCATTGATTTGTCCCTTATCTTGGCTAATAAGACGCTGTTAGAGGACAGGGTGGCAGTGGTTATTCACACCAAAGCCACTTAGTGTTGCCTGTTTCTTTGGCAGCGGCTGATTAAACCAATAACAATTTCATTATCAAACATAATTAACACCAGGACAGTTTGTTAGTTGAAGCGTGAGTAGCAGTTGTCAAAGCCGCAGTAGCTACGTTATATTTTGGATAATTTCCTCATAAAATGGATAATTCTGCCCAGTGGCAATGTGACAAGGGTTTACATCCCAGCATGCATTGCTATTTGTGGTAAAATCTTCTTCTAATTTGAGGAAAGTTATGATGGGGGGGGGGGGGGGTGGGGGGGGGCAGATGGATCGGACCGCATGCTGGTCCTTCTGTAGCCCTTCTAAATAATTTGGGAGCTGCTGAGACCCGGTCTTGTCCCGGAGGCGTGTCTACGCTTACCTCGCAAAGCAGCTGGAGGTTTTTTTCGCGTGAAAATCCATCTGTGTCCGAACCACTCGTGGTTCTGTGAGGCGCTTTTGGCAGCTATGGGCGCGGTTTAGGTGTGTGTGAAGTTCAAAGTGGAGTGTTTGTTCAAAACAACAATGGCGGCCCGCTAAAGAGGTTAGCGTAGATGCTGAAAATCGCATATTTCTTCATCGTAAGAAGAGCAAAAGAGGAATTCTGTCGTTGGAAAAGTAGTTTTCACTCTTCTCTTCTCCTGACTGATTTCGGTAAGAGTTCGACTTCCCGACTTGCGGCTCTGATTGGTTGAAGTTAGCCACATATGACGTGTCTCTCATTGGTGACGGACACATAACTCATCCAATTACCTGCCAAGTATTTGTTAAAGTGCCTGCTCTTTTTCCAAACAGTTTATCAAGGACGGCTTCGATGGGTAATGGGTAACAAACCATCTGGTGCATCGGGTGGCGTCTCCGCACGGTGCTGGTAAATTGTAAGAATAAGGGCAAAAATTAGAAAACACTACATTTTCCACGGCCAATTTAAGTGTGCTTGCAGGCTGAAAATGTGTCAGAGATGAATTATAATTTGTCAATGTTGGCACATTTTCAAAGCAGAATAAATTCAGTTTTCATCTTGGTTGATCTCCTGTTAATTTACACCATTCTCCTCATAGATCTATATTCTAGTGAAATCAAATCCCATTATCACCATAAGGCCACAACAGTCGACGTTCTGCATTCGAATACGTTCACTTTAATTATATACTTCATCTCTGTCACGCTTGGTCTGCTCTCTTTTAAAAAGTGAGTTACAGGTGTTGAATTGATGGAAAGCATCGGAGCTGACTTCAGCCTTTTATCTGTTGGTGATGCAACGCGGGCAGCCATGACACCCAGCCTAACCCAGATAAATACTGTAATTATCGCTCCTGCCTCTCACAGCTCACCCGTCTGTTGATCGTCTGTTGTATCCATCATGCCTACTCAAACACCGGAATGCACACATACCAGCACGTATACACACACACACACACACACACACACACACACACACACACTCACACACACGTTTTGATGTGTCACATCTGTATCCATCATAGCAATTCAAAGTGAGATTTAGTGCGGCGCCCTGGCAGGGTAACCGCACTGTGGGCGAGTCCATATTAAATTGTCTACTGAAGTGGGCCAGATTGTGTTTGGCAGTCTACCCATTCATCTACGCTAATGCCCTTTCTGCCTCCATCCATTTCGCGGAGCTGAAGGGGACTGGAGAGTAGAGGACAGGGCCCAGGAGAAGGAGCATAGGGGAGGAGGAGAAATGAATGAAAGTGGAAAAGATTTTAAAAAGTTGAAAAGAATGTTGAAAGGGAAGGGAAGGGAAGGGAGGGGAGGGGTAAATAATGATAATGGACTAAGTGGAAGAAATGATTTGTAGACTGTGACACCTAATGGTGTGATTATTACTTATTTTTTTCTTTTTCCGTTCACGATATGTGATTAACTGTATTGTTATTTCAACAGTTTGTCAGTGTTTTTAAAGGCGCAGGCCCGCAGCTCCTTCTGTAAGAGCGGCGCGGACAGAACGAGACCTAATGGAATGAAACGGCATGCCATGTACGGTACGTAGCAGCAGCTGCATTAACAAGGCTCTCTAGTAATGAGCTGGAGGGGGTGAAAACACACGCATGAGTGGACACACACACACACACACACACACACACACACACACACACACACACACACAGACACACACACACACACACACACCAATGTGCTGAGACACTATCAGCATGCTCTCATTTTGCCATTACCACGTTTAAGTGTTTGTTACTATGGCAACAGTGTGATTTATTTCCCAATTAAGAGTTAGTGAACTTGCTCACTTACGGCCAGTAATATCAAGCTGCACATAAATTACCTTCAAGCGTAAAGCGGTCCGTTTGCTATTAAAAACAAAAGGAATATCACCATTTCTTACCTCCCAAACGAATAAACTTCTGCGTCGAGAGAGTTCGCTTCTTTGTGAGTTTATTGTACGACAACAAATGTTCCGTAATGATTCCGGTGTCACGTGTAATTGGCAATTAATGCGCTCGCTAAAAAAAAAAAAAAAAAAAAGGACGGAATTCAGCGGGCTTCACATCCAATAACAACCTCTTTCATCCATCTCGCTTAAAATGAAGATAAACAATGCACGGATGGACGAGAGAGTCGGCAGGCAGGTGGGAATGTAATGGAATCAATTAGGCAAACGCTCATGATTTATTCTCTGTGTTGATAACAAAGAAAGCTTAATTTACTTTCTTTCACGCTCTCACTGATATCATTTGTTTTTAATGTGTATGCGATGATAACGTATGAATCCCGTTCCCTTTTGAGACAAATAAATTGAGCAACAGTGTTTTGATGGGAGTGTGTTTCCACGTGTGTGCATAAAGCAGAAGTAATAGCTGTTATTTCTTACTGTAAAATATTAATGAGCAGCGACTCATGAACACAAAGGCAATTTCTGTACGTATCTGCTCGGAGTAGATTGTACTTTCTGTGTGTGATTTGTCTTCGTGTTGACCTGAACATTCTTTGCACGTCCGTCGGCGTGTGGATGAGACCCTTCCTCGCGAACGCTTGTCAAGCATTCGTCTGTAATGAAACCCCACTCTGCTCTCCTTTCCCCTCCTTCTCTCTCCCTCCCTCCCTCTCTCGTCTCCTGCTCACTGCAGTGGTTTCTGAGAACTAGAACTCGTCCGGCCCTTATTAATGTCGCTGGCATTCGCTCGGCTCTGCGTCTCTCTTTTCCTCTCCCCGGCCTCTTAACAGCTTCATCCCACATTCTGCCCGCGCCATCGTCGTACACAGCTTCAACTGCAATTAGCTGTATCATCACGCCTTCATGCACACACACACACACACACACACACACACACACACACATACACTGCATAAGCATTAAAGTCCAGATCTTTGTTCGTAGCACCACTCTTCCCATCCTTCACCCCTGCAGCCCTCTCCATAATGATGGACTTGTTGGACAATAAATAGACATTCAGTTGGTCGAGGGAAACACTGGAGTGTCCTCTTCCCTTCCATTGGGGCTTTATTGTAAGCCTATTCACTTTAACCTTCGTGGAATACTGACACAACACAGCTGTTTGGTGTGTTTCCATATTTTTATGACTGGTTTTTTGCCTTTGTTCGCGGTGGAAAATTGATTGTTGATAAGGTTGCCTTCAGTTTATTTATTTCCTGATTAGGTAAGATAAAGTCCCACGTGAACACTGATCAGAGTTTGCTTCTGTTTGTGCGATGCGGTACATTGGAAGGCAGCCATATTAGGATTGCGCGCTGCACAGTGTTGATAAGTTCTATCTCTCCGTACAATCCGATACAGTTGTCTGGCCCCGCAAAGGCTTCGAATCGTCCCAGTATCTTATTAGCTCCAGTATGAATCTTTCATTTGCATCTCTAGCCCAGAATCCTTAAAACAAAAAGTCATTACCGTTTTCGCTTTTTCAATCCCTCCCTCTTCTCATGTTCCCGAGATCACTCCTTTATCCCTCCCGTTCCATTTTTCATCGCGATTTTATTCTCATTTCATACCCTCAAAACACTCTTTAAACTCGGAGGAAATGAGACCCGCGTCTCTTGGAGAGAGAGAGAGAGAGAGAGAGAGAGAGAGAGAAAAAAAAAACTAGGTCTAGGGTGATCACCAGAAAGTTTCTGACACGCAGAATCACCCTTAAGCTGGCGTTGAATGTTTCAGAGCAGGCTGGTCTCTCTTTTTCTGAAGGGGGGGATAAGACGGCTCTTGTGTCTGCTCGTCTGCCGGGGCTTTGGCGGTAGAGGAGAGGCAAGCTACCTGTTCTGCTCTCCCCTCTCATCTTTTCACACTAATTAGAGGGAGCTGGGTTTAAACCTTAGTGGGGACACACATCCTCCGACTGCACACAGGTGGGTGGGTAGAGTCATGTGTAGTCATCAAAGCGTTTCGTGACGATCCTGTTTTACTCTTAATGCGTCCGGAAACCTGTTTTTTTTAGGTCAACATTTTTATTAATAGTGAGACTGGTGAAATACAATGTGCCAACTCCACGAGCGCGTGTGTGCATGTGAATACAGTGTGTGTGCAGTGCGGTGGCGAAGGCACCGCAGGCGATCGTAAGGAGGGGGGGGGCTTAAGCAGTGGGCTCTGTAGGCCTAATCACGGCGCGCATTTCAAAGGCGAGAATGCCAATTAAAAGCGATAGGGCTCACTGTGGGCTTTTGGGCTGCCACTGCGAGGAGCAACGCATCAAATATGAAAATCGATCAGTTCCCCGGCTCCTGGTCAAGGGGGAGGCGGTTTGCCAGCCAGCGATCCAAGAGGAGCTTCTGATAAATACACAGGCTCGACGAGGTGGTTTAGCAGGGGCAAAGGGGGGGGGGGAGACGTGCGGGGTCACGGAGAGAAGACAAGAGATTTGTGAGTCATCAATCATGACGTGTGTGTGTGTGTGTGTGTGTGTGTGTGTCGAGGATCAGAGGGCCTGTGATCTCAACTCTACTCCAAAAGTAGGTGGAAAAAGTAAGTGAGGAGGACTTTGATATTTGCTCTATGGGGGGGGGGGGGGGGGGGATGAACTGCAGAGTGTCGGGATGAGTCAATTTAATATTCCACGCAGCTTTCCTCTGATTTAATTTGATTTGTCATTAAGAGTCCAAATCATGCATGATTTGATATAATGAGAGGACACGTATTCCACAGTGGTCAAGTTAAAGGAACAGTTTGACGTTCTGGGAAATGAGCCGATTCGAATGTCTTGCAGAGAGTTAAATGACAGGATGGATTCCACTCTCATGTCTAACTAGGGAGCTACACCCAGACGTTATTAACACGTTGATGCATCAGTGCTAACCAGCTAATAATAATAATAATAATAATAATGTGACAAGAAAGCAACAAATCACAAATCAAAGTGAAGGTGCATTCATTTAATGGAGAGACAATGAAACATAATCAACAAATGCAGAGGTTAAATTTCATATGTACCTAATACATAATGACGACTACAATAATTCAGTTGTCCTTAATCCCGCGTCAGAAAAACAATTAAAGTGACATTGAGTCACAAACAGTTGCAGAGAAAGGTAATTGACAATATACTTCATCACCAATATGTAATCAATATGTATACACGGTACACTAATTGAAAAGCTTTAGAACGCACATCTCTGAAGAGACAGATGTGTCATGTTGCGCGTGCGATTGGTGGCGCGTGTGTCTCTTAACAGACGAGGCAAAAGGAATCACGCCGCTGTTGGTCGACCTCACTGAAGCGAAACGCTCAGGCAACACGGGAGCACAACGTCAAAGCGAGCGGTGCCACCATCCACCGTATAACCGCTGTAGGTCACACTCTGCCGAGGCAAATTAAGGTGACGTCCAATACCTTGTGATGTGTGTGTGTGTGTGTGTGTGTAACTTTGTGGATGGAGAAGTGTGTGTGTGTGTGTGTGTGTGTGTGTGTGTGAAGGCTAAGACGCTCTGACAAGCTGATAACATATTTCTTGTCATGTCGTTTGGCATCATTAACTAATAAAGATTGATTGCCCTTTGTTTCCCGTCAATGAGTGTTTGTACTATTGCCCGGCCACTGTGGTGTGTGCGTGTGTGTGTGCGCGTGTGTGTGTGTGTGTGTAGAGAAAGACAGAGGGGGAGAGAGAGAGAGACAAGGGAGTGTTTTTGAAAAGCTCAGGGCTTTCCTATCCACAGATCAGACTCTGGCTGGATCCAACCTTCTCCCATGATGCTTTGCAGGCGGAAATTTTGGAAATACTCCAGGCGGTGGCTAAGAGATAGAGGGAGAATTTAATATAGGAATGCGCAAAAACTCTCACATACACACTTGCGCATTCATACACACATATACTGCGTATCTAATTTTGAGTGTAATTACACAGCCAGTGGTTTGATAGTAGTCGACTAATCTAAAAAGTGAAAGTCGGCCTGTTAATACTTTGGCATCCAAACTTATTTTGGTCCGGCTGCAAAATATAATTAAAAAAAAATCAAAAAGGGGCAGTCCAACGATTTCCCACATAAAGATAAATAATGTCTGTTAATAAATAATGAGTACAACTGGACTCGTAGGAGTCAGCATACTCACAAGTTGGGTTGTTGGCCTTCCACTAGCTCCTCCTTGGGGACGGGGTAGAGAGCCTCGTATGTGCGCTTCTCTCCCGAGCCGTGAATGGCGTAGGAGTTCATCTTGTTGACGTTGGGAGGCAAGTACGACCAGGGGAGCAGAGCCTCACCCATCCACCTGTCCCCCTTGATCGTGGCGTTAAACACCATGGGCAGTTGTTGCTGGAGAAAGAAGGCGACGAGACAACAATAAGAAGCGCTTAAAGAGCTAACTCAAAGAGCCGCTGCCCCCCCCCCCCCCCCCCCCCCCCCGCGGTCAATAACTCCCCAGACGTCTGCCTACCAGGAACGCTTGGCCAACTCCTGAGAGCAATAAAATCAGGTGCTGTCCATGCCTAAAAAAAAATTGAAAACGCAGTTTGATTTAAGATTGTCTATAAACACACGGTCACATGGATGTCACAACAGTTTACTTACGGACAAAACTCCACTTCCAGGTAATTTTCCGTGGTACTGTCCAGGAAGAAGGACTCCACGACTGAGGCGATGAAGAAGACAGACCGTTGAACAATAATGGAATTATTTGAGTCATATATTTTGAGGTATAACTTAACAATGCTATGTTAAAATAACAGATAACATACACAGATATGAAGACAGGCACACCGGCTAACAGCGTGCTCATTATCCCCCGACATTATAATGGGGTTCCAATCTATTAAGTAACATTAATGAGGTCAAATATGTGGGGCTCATTAACCGGAAATCGAACTTACTTCAGGTCAATTAGATAGGATTGTTATTACTCAGCCTCATTACAGGGTTTAATTGTTGTGTCACCATAATAATGATAATACAATCACTATTATGGCCTCATAAACAGAGGTAGTCTCTCAAACCTCATTGGACTATAATCAGAATTGTATAACACCTTTGAGACTTGCCTAAAATTGCATCATACTGACTAAATCATGACTGCAATAACAACATTATTGGGGGGGTGGGAACCTCAACAGCAACACCTGTACAATATAATCCAACCTATTACAACAGACCATAAATGCAACCTTTGTAAAGTTTATAAACTTCAGTTTACCAACACGACACAGGCTGGAGGGTGATTTTTTTTAAATATATGTTGTTATTATGAATTAGTAAAAAGGATTAAACATGTTGTGAGATATGCTCACTTGCTTCCTTGCTGAGAGTTTGATACTAAACTAAGTCTAAATCTAACAAGAAAGCGAATAAACAGTTAAAACATGTTGAACTATCTCATTGCTAAGCAATGCACTCAAAGGACTTAAATATTATATGTTATACTATTAAAAAACCTTTTGGTAATGAAGTTATCAAATGAACTGTATTTGTGCCAATTCCTCTTCAAATATTAATAAATGAATAAAAGAGATTTCTAGAATACTTTTTTGCAATCACTTCATTTATGCCCATTCTTCATGTTTTTTTTTTTCAGTAAATCCTTAAAAGCTCTTGCTGCACATGTATTTGCATGTCCAGGCAGCGGTGCAGTGCACGACCATGCATGCATGCATGCATGCATGCATACAGCATCACCTGAGCTTCCTACCTTCTCACCCACCTTCATAATTCCAGAGTCCAGGAAAGGGCTGACTCGGCGGACTTGCGGGGGCCGCCGGGTCGTTGAAGAAGGGACCGAACATCTCTATCTTCAGCCCGCCTTGCCCAGGAGAGAACTCGATCCGGATGGGGTCATGAGTCACAGGATCGCTATCCCAAGTGTGCTGGATGGAAAACTGCATTTTCTTAAAAGGACTGAAAGACAAAATTAAATCAGAATGAGAATCTGCTATGTGACATAATCACATGGTGGAGAAACACATTAGACAGCTTACAGAGATTCACAGCAGAGCAGAATGTGGATAAGTGTCACACACTGCAGAGCATGAACTACCCCCATGTTGTCAGAACACCAGTAGTGTCAACTGGGCTCCAGCTGGGCTCCTCGTGTCTTTAATATACACCCAGCTCGCCTCTTTCAGCAGTTTATTATCAAATTAGGTTATTGAGAAATGCAGTTCTGTTACTCAATAACTTGTCAAGATAGTAAAGTTGACTTCCTGATATGGAAGAAAAAAAACAACAACTTACATGGTGTCCTTGTAGTGTCAGATTAGACCTTTCAATTCTTAACAAACCAACAAACTGTTGAAAACAACATTTATTTCTACTCCAACAAATACTCAAACAGGAACTAAAAGATCGGATTTCTTGAGTTTACACATCCTTCAAAAATATATCCGACTGAAGCTTCCCGACACAGCGCGGAACTGTTTCGCCTTCCTGTCGTACGGACGGACCTATTTCTGCGGTGCACATCTCCTTTGCCATTGGCTGCTATTTGTTTCCTTCAAAAACGGACGGCGCAACCGCATAGTAACGTAAACACTCGTAGGTTTTGTGACGTTCCCACTATAACCGGCAAGTGGCAACTTTCTTCGCTTCAGTTTTGTTTTTAAGTTAGATATTTGTTTAACAGACCGCGCGGTTAAGTTAGCAAGTTGTTTTTGTTTCAAGCTTAGCGTTAGCTGAGATTGATTAGCTTCCCCACAGCTAATGCTAACAAGGTAACGTTAACGTGAATGCAAGCTACCTGATATTTACCAGCTTTGTGAATTAGCGCGTCTGATTCTGATCCTAAAATAACGTTAATGGTAAGTTTACCAGATCACGTTAAGGGTATAACGTTACACCACGTCGTTGTTAACGTGCCAATGCGAACTGCTTTGATCGCATCCAGACAGCGTCTTCACCATGGAAGCAGAAGTTGAGTTTCTACGTGATCAAGGTAAGGACAAGTGAGGGGAGGACGCACACGAGCAGGTTGTCGGCTCCTTCAGAACCGGTCCAGCCCAAAGCCGTCTCTAAACCCTCGTTCAGGGGGAGGATCAGCCCTGTTCGAATGGAGCGTAAATACAAAATAAGCCACGACTTCTCTGTCGTTAATGTGTGACGTCTACTAACACGCGCACTAACTTGTAGATCATGTGGTTTTTAGTTGATGTTAGATTAATGTCAAGTTGCTTATGAGTGCCTGAACCAGGAGGAAAGGTTAGATATAGGATGTTATTGTGCATTGTGATAAAAACACTTAATAAGTTTATCATGGGGAATTCATATCGTGATTATCGGGGGAAAAGAGCTTAATTTAACATTACAATACAATAATGTTTTGATGAAATGCTTTGAGACTTCTGCCTTGAATTAGGACTAAATGTTAATTTATTCATCCTGACATCCGGTCCTAACTTACCCAAAATGCAATAGGTCTCTGTCCATCTACCATCTTTGCTGTCTTCTTACATACGCATACTTGTCACTCATTCGTGGCCTCTGTCTAATTTAAAAAATATATATAATTTGAATAACTCTGAACTGTAATTAACTGGGCATAACTGCCAGCAAACGCGCTCACCGTTTGCCGGGTCTGTCGTTGAATAGCCAGATACTCGACTCCAGATTTAAATGTCTGTTATGTTCTTTTTCTACTCTCTGTTGTTCTGCAATCAGAATAGTAGACCAACGTGTGTGTGTGTGTGTGTGTGTGTGTGTGTGTGTGTGTGTGTGTGTGTGTTTTTTTCAGTCCACAGACTAAATTCTGCTCTCAGCCAGTATCAGTATGGACACCGCACTCAGCCGGCACCATCTCGGGTACGGAGACGTCTGTTATACAAAGTGTGCTGAAGTGTTGGCTCATTATTTATGGGAATTTTGATGAATGAGGATTCTGTAGAAGTAGAACTGGACACTCCGTGATGCTAACTCTCTGCTCATCAGGCCGAGGAAGCGGGACGGACGGAGTCTCCGTCTCCCTGGCTCTCGGACAGAAGGTCAGCAGCAATAATTCAGAGTCTTTCTTGTACGACGGTCAACATATTCACGTTCCGTCTTATGCACGTGTGCGCGCTGGATAGCAAGTACCCTTGTGTTACGCAAACTGATCATCCGTCTGTGTTGCAGTATAATGGCTCCTCTGATAGCGGAGTATGATCGGCACATGGAGGAAATGACTGAGCAGCTGCAGAAATACCAGGTGACGTAAAACAGTTCGTACAGTGAAGTTAAATATTGTGCAAACATATTGAATAGTGGTACTTCATCTGTGGGACTATTCTAAATATACTGTTGATGTAGACTACGGTAATAGGATGAGTAAGTATAGCTCTTGAAATGTGCTTAGTGATTAGTCGAAAGATCAAAACTATACATTTTGGAACCGGGTGACCTCTTGATCAGTGTTTGTTTTAAAGAGTCATGTCTATTTTTATTGTCTAAAATTTCAGGAAAGCACAAATATGGAGATGGAAACGGCTATTTCTTCTCCTCAGAGTTGGCCCTTATTATTTTGGGGGTAAACGTGCCACGATTGATGCAGCCGTGCATCAGTTATTTTCCTTCAAAACCGTTCAGAAATGGACTGTATTATGGCGGCAAACAGGTTCATTTCACCAGCTAGTTGTATAAATAATTTTTTCATTTCACCAGCTAGGCATATTAATTTCTTTACAGAAGGATTTTCTTTATAAGAGAGAGAGAGAGAGAGAGAGAGAGAGAGAGAGAGAGAGAGAGAGAGAGAGAGAGAGAGAGAGAGAGAGAGAGAGAGAGAGAGAACCTGTTTTACTCTGCCTAACAAGGACAAATCCCTTTGAAGACACATATTAAATATTTATTTTGGTATTTTTGAGTTTGAAATCAAATTCCTGCATTCATTAAAACTTTATAAAAAAAATATTTCCAAGGTATTTACTACTTTTTAAACTGGTTTATCACATATTGAAGTTTCCACATTCCTGTTCTGACAAAAGACTTTGTTTGGAGCACTTCAGTCTGATGCGAGGGAGAAGGACTCCTGCTGATTGTCTGCTTGTTCTTTAAAAAAAAAAAAAAAAAAGACTGTGTCATCAGCCGGCTGAGTTATTATTCTGATCGTCCTCAGAAATTCTTATACCTTGAAAATGATAGCAATGTAAAATATGAACTGAGAGCAATTCAACAACTATGAGGAAGAGAAACAGAGAACTTGGGCAGATTGATCTGCAACCTGAGAATTCTTTGGTGGTATTTGGAAACGCCACGACGCAGCTACTGCCTTCTTCACTGATGCTCCGCCTTATAAAAATCCCCAAAAAGTTAAAGCATCTGATTCTGCATATTCAGAGTAATCTATTAGTTCCTGAATAAGCTTGATATTACGCTTTTTCTGAAGCATCTGGCAAAGATTAGCGGGAGAATTTCAGAGGCCGTCTTTAGTAAAGTCATTGGTTTCCAATTATCCATCAACAGATCGCCTTCATCTGGTTTGAGAAGCAGTGTTCTCGTACATGGAACATTCAGTCTTTAGCTTGTTCGTTCAGACGACTCATAGAACGTAGCAGAGATGTAGAGCACAGGGTGAGGACGTGGTCAACTCTGCTGTCTGAATACAGATCATGTTGTTGGTTGAACAGATACAGATACCGTCTACTTGTTTGTATCAACAGGGGCTGATGTTAGACGTCAAAGGGAAGCTGGAGAGGGTCGTCGAGGAGAACGAAAGGTAGACAAAGTTCCGCCGGTTTTAAAGTGTAGCGAGTCGATCGTTTATCGCGGCAGTCGACCAAGCTTTTCTGTCAGAATGTAAGATATTAATCGGTTGACTATCTATAATTATTGTACAGTTTAGTGACTCTATTTTTATGTCCCACCAAAAATGTGCAAACAGTGAGATAGTAGAAGTAATAATGCTGGTTTAGTTACTTCTTTCTTCGTCACGTTGCAGCCAAATAAAGCGCTCTTGGTCGGCTGTAGTTAAGGTTGTGAACTATCTCTTATGTCATTCGTTTTTTTTCCATGAATCTTTTAATATCAACCCCCCTGCCTTTTGCCAGGCTGCATGCAGAGCTCAGGGAGTCTGTTGAGAAGCAGCTTCAGGCCCTGCCGGTGGCTTCGGGGGTGGAGGGCGGCGTGCTGGCGGAGGAGGCGGTCATCAGAAACCTGCAGGAACAGGTCCAGCTGTGTGAACAGGTCAGCAGGGCGACCCGACCGTGTGGGTAATTCAGACGTATTGACCTTATGTTTGGTCACACCCAGACAAAGTAAGGCTGTAAAACTAAATGCATTGAAATTCGACTTTTCATTTCTAAGACCAAGAATGTGATATTACCTCTTTCCAAAAGTGACAGTCTTGCTTTGAATGAACACGTTAATCTCGCTCGGCACAACAACTGGAAGCGGATGGAGACACTTAAAACTGTCATATTTACATGTTGTTTCTTCTGTGTTTTTTAAATGCGTAGCAACAAAAAAAAAAAACAAGACATAATGGTTTATTGAGTAGTCGACTCGTGCATCGGAGTTGTTAACTGCCAACAGCAGCAGTCGGTCCCAGTGGCTCCACACTGCACGGCCCTTTAATTTAGTGGTGAACCGCTCGCTGACAAGATACAACATAAAAAAAAAAAAAAATGTTCGGAGCAGTTCTCTTCTACAGACTTTTCGCCGTTTTCAATACTGTCAGTGTCAGTCCCTGAATGCACGGACATGGATGCAGCTCGTAGTAAGTGGCCAATTATTTTCTGACACGCATTAATGCCTCTGAGTGTGTGTGTGTGTGTGTGTGTGTGTGTGTGTGTAAACGAGCAGGCATATCTTTTGCGTGTAATTGTTTAGGAGCGGTTGCAGGCTATGGAGCTGTGGCAGACGACGGCCCAGGAGCTGGACCTCCTCCAGCAGAACCACCGGAGGACCGTCTCTGACGGACAGAGCCACGACACTCACAGACGGCAGCTTCAGGTTCAGTGTTTTCCGCATAAACGCCGCAGGCCTTCCTCCACTAGGTGGAGCCATTATCATGCAAATGAGGTTAATTAGAGCAGCTTTTGCCTCGGTTAATGCTCGATATAAGCATGAAGTAATTACAATGCAGTTAACTTTTTATCGAGTGCCTCTTTTTGTTTCCTGTCACAGGATCAGCTTGTTCAGTTCCAGCAGCACACACACAAACTTCAAGTGGCCAATCAGCAACTGGAATCGGTAAGCGATGGTTAATTAAAAGCTTGTTAAATTATGGCCTCCTAATTAGCCATGGGATCGAAAATGCTGCACACCGCTTCGAAATTAACCCCGCTCTAATAATTAATCTCGTAACTAAGTGAATCGTTTTTTTTTTCCCAAATCACTCTGGTAGTTTAACCAGAGCTGTTGTGTTGTATAATGGACCGTCCACTCGCTTGGTAATCTTCTAACTACCAGCACACACTGTTATGCACTAGTGTCTCTCTCTCTCTCTCTCCCTCCCCCTCTCCCTCTCCCACAGTCACATATAAATACAGTCAGAGTCGCTGTTTAGGCTCTATTTAGACAGTTATTGGAGGTGTACAGCATGTTGTGCATCTATTTATTTACATACATCACAAACCCATGAACACACATGCACATGCAAGCCTTTGTGTGAGGACAGCATGCAGTGTGTGAGGAGAGGGTAATACTATATCGCTCTGATGCATTTTTAATGAGAGGGCTAACCCTGGGCTGTCCCGTCTCTGACTCCTCATACAGGCAGCCGGTTTTTATTCGCTGTATGTGGGAGCGATTGATTTGCAGCCATGCATCTCCTCTGGGTTTGCTCGAAAAGCACCAAAAAAGTTTGAAGAGAGATGTTTGGGTTTTTTTTTTTGTTGGTGAAAGTTTGGTGAGAGTCATGCCACACAAATGGCAGTCTTGTCTCTCTTGCCGCACACAGACTAACCAGCAGTTTCTGAAGACGGTGACGGAGCAGAGCACGGAGATGGAGCAGCTCCACGGCCAGCTCAGGTGACTAAATGCATCAGATATTGAAAGCGACTGCTGCCAGCTATGTTGCGCCGTGAATGTGCTCCGTGAGGTAACTTTGACCCCTTTGGTGGAAATAATAACTGTAGGAAAATGGGTACAAAGTAGTGTCATGTGTGGTTTAACCCCATGCTGGGAACTACAGGTTGAACATATGTTCCAAAATAGTGGAATGTGCATTATATTTTCTGATTTGGAAAAGACCTTCACTTCCAAGTTACAGGAGTAGTTTAGGAGTTTAGGAGTGTGCAGGAATAGGAATGGAGATTGATAGCACTCTCATGTATGCAGTTTAAGATAAAGCTACAGCCAGAACCCCGATAAACCCCGGAAACACAACAAGGCTCTGTTCAAAGGTAATTAAATCCACGCGTGAACACCTCCAATGATCACAAGTTAACACGCTGCGTCTCCTTTTGCTTAATCCCAGAAGAAGGTGAATGCGTCTCCAACACCAACATCTTTTTGTAATAACGTGTACTGTATATTCTGTGAATGCAAGATGGCAGTCGGGTTTCTAAGTTGTTCCGCTCTTTGTTCGCTCTCTGTCCTCCCGCTGCAGGCAGGCCAAGGCTGAGCTGAGGACCGCCACGGCCAGAGTGGATGAGATGAACAAACTGCTGCAAAATATCCAGGACCAGGTGCAGAGACGGGTGAGAGAAGATAAAATAAAAACTAAATGTACAGAATAAAAAAAAAATATACTGCAGAAGAAAATAGTTTGTGCGCAAAAAATGGGAGGGAGGACAGGTCGTGAAGAAACACAAAGGTGAACACCTAAATGTTATTTCCATGGCCTAGAAGAGCTCAATCGGTACTAAGAGAACATGTAACCACAAACTCGGAGCGGTGCTTTCAGTGTCGTCTACAACATCTTTCCCGGAGCTCTTTGATCTACTTAATGACACGACACATTTGAGTTTTCACACTCTAGTTTGAGGATTTTGGAGAGAGTCTTGGACCCTATAGGAATAACATAGCTATAGTTCCCCCTTTTAAGACCGAATACGCTTTGAAACAGAAGTTTCTTAATCAAAATAACAGATGTTGGGTTTTCACTTCGGGCTGTAGTGGCCACCAATTGTCATTATTCGGGATATTGGACAAAAAGATGAATGTGTGTGTGTGTGTGTGTGTGTGTGTGTGTGTGTGTGTGTGTGTGTGTGTGTGTTTAGGAGGAAGACGTGGCAGAGGCTCAGGGCCGAGAGGACGCGGCAGACAGACGACTCCAGCAGCTCCAGGCGGCCTTGAGTCAGCTAGAGGCCAGGTGAGCCTCTCCTTCGTCTGCAGCTGTTGAACCATTGTGAAATGTAAATTTCCGACGAGGTGAGGAAATTGTATAAAATCTTCCTAAAGCGTTGAGAGTTTCAGCATATTTTACAAATGGTTCACTAGACATGATCTCACCACCTTCTGTGTTTTTTCCCCCATTTGACTTGAAATATATAGCAGTAGCCCAAAAACAAACCGTTGCTGAGCTCCTGGAAGCAGTGAAGATGTCAGAATATTTGGGAAGTCGTGGGGTTTCACATCAAAATGACAGCGCCACAGAGCAGCTCCCCCGTCTTTTCCCCTGCTGCTGCTGCTGCTGCTGCTGCTGCTGCTGCTGGTGGTACTCACTCTGTGTTTTGTTTTTTTTTCTCCTCCTCTGCCAGACTAAAAGCTGCATCTCACGAGGCCGAGGCAGTTCGCAGAGATCAAACTGTGTGGGAAAGAAAGGTGGGGGAACTCCAGGCGCATTGCACCACCCTAGAAGAGGAGAAATACGAGGCTCTGGCCAAAGTCCGAGAGAGCGTTCAGGTGGCCGAGGAGGCTGCGTTGCAGAAGGACCAGGTGACTGCAGCCATTGTCTACCTCCTCCTTTCAATCTCTATCCCTTCCCCCGCTTTTTTTTTTTTTTTTTTTTTTTTAGAAATCTTTTTCCCCCAGAACAAGCCTTCCCCCTCAATCTGTAAAGCTGCAAGATCCTTTGACAATCAATCCTCTGTGTCCACATCACTTCCATGCCCACTGTGTCTCTGTACCCTCTCCCTTCAGGCCCTGTTAAGAGAGAAACAGAAGACACAGGAGCTTGAGAAGACAAAGGAGGCCATCAAACAGCTGATCCAGGACGCCGCAGTCCGCACCAGAAAAGAGGTGCGGAGTCACCGTCTGTCTGTGTAGACGTTGAAATAGTACCGAAACTCCATGAAATACCGTCAGCTGTCTGGAACAGGCAAATGATTTTAGTATCGAACGCCCTTGAATTTAATTTGCTCTTTGTACGACTAAAATCTCCTCTTTTTTTTTTTTTTTTTTTTTTTTAAACCTACCAAATGTATTGCATCATTATTAAAAGCAGCGGATGGTGTCAAAGATATTTTAGTGCCAACTCTACACTTTAAATTATCAAAGAAATTAATATCTCTTAAAAAAAAAAAAAAAAACTACAGCCGCCCCAGAATTTCTGATTTCATAATTAGCCCAAAAACCTCCAGCTGCACTGATGCACTAAGCGCTGCTCTCTCCCCCTGCCTGACCTCAGTCAGGGACGCGGTGATTGATGCTCAGTTATCGGGTCTTCCTCATCAAGCCCTTAAACTGTTTAATCCTGTCAATGAAGCCTAGTATGACTGCAGCACCGGCTGTCATCTTAGTCTCTGGCTGGACTTCAACAAATGATGTTATTTTAAGAGAGTGACTGTCGATGCGTTTGACTTTTCTGTAAATTAGAGGCCGTTGACCGTTTATTGAGTTTCCCAAAATAAAGGTGTTTCCGGCCTTATCAATTATTCAGCTTGCTTGGAACATTGACCAGACGCTATCCACAACTTTTGCTAATAGAAAACCAAAAAAAAAGAAGAAAAAAAAGAGAGTTGACCTGTTGGCCTCACCATGCAGTGTAAATGCAGCAGCGGTACTGTTGTGTTGTGCCAAACACACGGCTGCTTGTTGCATTGTGAGCGAAAGAGACGCATGCTGCAGATGGTTTCCTGCTGTTCCGCTGATGGACAGCTGGTGAATGTGACGCGCCAAGAAACGCAGCAATATGTCAACAATGCCCGAGGAGGAGGAAGAAGAAGAAGAAGTAGCGAATGAAGGCGTCGAGGACTTCCTCTTCAAAATGCTTTTATGAGGAATTCAAATGCAGTCAACATACGTTAAGTAGGTGTCAAGGACACGCACAGAATGATGGTGTCTCCGTTAGCTTAGAACGAGCCGTTTATATATATCTCCATATGGAGCGGTGCCTCTTCACGGAGCCAGCTGCCGTTTTCCTACTTTGTAGCCCTGAACTGACGAGCCAAACGCTGGCTCTAGAGAAGGCCGGTTGCATTTTTTGAGTTTTCTCGCAGGCCACCGTACTTCTCCTACTCACTTGGCACGCGAGTTTCAGCCGGTTGCAACCTCACCGCTGGACGTTCCCGAATCCTACACACTGCACCTTTTTTTTTATTTATTTATTTATTTTTTTTATTCAGATTGAACAAGCAAGCCACGAGATCGATTTTCAGCGCCCGAAGATTTTTGGCGCTAAAGGCAAACGCTTGGTTGACGCGACGGAAAAGCTCATTCCTAAATATTCTGGTTCACACAAGAGAATCCTCACAGCCTCGGTGCGTTTGACTGGTTCAGGTGATTTTAATCGTTTGAACGTCAATGAGAAGGTCTGAATATGGTAACTTTCCACGCTTCTGTTTTGACTTAACTTTATGAGTTAAGTCCCCAACTCAAGTACCTTTTTTTTTTTTTTTTTCATCTAATAAAAGTTACTGTCTTATCGGATATAATTTGCAAAGCGATCCCAGTAGTCATGCCCATTTTTGGAACTGTGTGACTCTATCTTTAACAGGTGGATAATGTGCGTAAGCAGTGCAACGTTCAAATCCACCGTATGGCCGAGGAGCTGTCTGCGCTGCAGCTGGTAAGAACTTGGCTCGTTAAAGACAAATCCCTTTACATCCACGTTACATTCAGTCCTTTGTTTCAGACTCCAGCTGTCTGCTCGTTGTTCTCTCCTCTCTCTGTAGGAGTGTGCAGATAAAGAGTCTCGGATTGCAAAGTCCCTGCGAGAGAGGAAAGCTGTAGAGGAGGAGCTGGAGAAGGTATCGGTGAAACCACGAGGAAACGAGGAACGCCAAACTAAACTCCCGGGTTCTGACGGTGTTTTGATTGCGTGTTTTAGGTTTATAAGGAGGGCAGGGCGGAGCCAGAGTTCAGGAAGATGGATGTCCTCCACCAGAGGTGTCTAAATGCAGACAGGATGAAGGAAGACATGAGCCTCACTCTGCAAAGCACACAGAGCAAACTGAAAAAGATGGAGATGGAGTAAGTGTAGCTTTGCATTGTATGTTTGCTCTTCAGTTCAAACTCAACATATTTCTTGTCAGCACTCCCACCTTTACTCCATTCCTTCTCACATCCTCACAACAGCAGGGGGAGGTTCCCTACGTGACTGCCAATAGTGATGGATATCTCCCCCTCTCTCTCACTTTTTCCTTTTTCTCCATCCGTCCGTGCTCGCGTAGCTACAGCGAGGAGCTGTTGCGGTGCCAGGAGGAGGTGCGGCGGCTGCAGGGCTCTCTGGCCGCGGCCCGGGACGACTGCGTCGGCGTGAGCGAGGAGCGGCTCCAGCTGCAGCAGGAGAACCACCAGCTCCGCAGGGAGATGGATGAGCTGCGCAAGGCGACCTCGCTGGTCCAAAAGAAGGCCAAACAACAGGTAACCTGACGATGGATGGAAAGGGGAAGGAAATGGAGCGCTCGCATGTAGCGGAGCGGGGGTAGTGCAAAGCAGCCGCTTGAGCCAGACACACACACACACACACACACACACACACACACTGCACTGTAATCAAGCAGTTCAACGAGGTGCTGACGTTCTACATCTACACAAGTCTGTATTTAAAAGCATGGTATTCACGAGGATTACCACACAATCTGTAAATACTACGCAGGGTTCAACGTTCACACCGATAACTATCAATCTTACACTTTTAGCATAAACGTTGCTGGTATTTGAGCATAAACCACGAAGCCCCTGGATCCTACAATCCCATTAATTCAACTCATTAACTTGTATTAACGTCTTCAGTTGGACCATACCTGCCCGTCAATGCCCACATCTTCCATAACTCCCCACCTTTCAGTTTGTAATCAGCCTTTCTGGTGGGAATTTGTCGTCTCAAAGCAGCGAGCTGAGATAACGCCGAAGACGCGTAAAACTCCCCCGATGACATCAAACGACCATTACAGCAGTACTCGCCACAATTAAACTAATTGTTTAGTGTGGGATCAGTGGAGTGCCCTTTTTAAAAAGAGATAGTTTGGGTGTTTTGAAGTGAGGCTGTATGTGGTATTTGTACTCGGTCAGTGTATTACTACCTACAGTAGACGGCCATCAGCACTCAGAAACAGACAGGCGTACCAGTCCACCTAAAAACATCAGTTTAGATGTATACTATGATTAAAACACTGATGATATAATAAATGTTGCAATATAACAAGTCATGCTTACTTACACGGGCGATGTCGGACCAGCCAGGCGAGCTTATGCACCCCCCCCCCCCCCCCACACACACACACACACACACACACACACACACACACACACACACACACACACACACACACACACACACACACACACACACACACACACACACACCACCACCACCACCACCACTTTGACTGTGCTGCGCTCCCTCTAGCTCTCGCAGATGGAGCAGGAGTACAACCTGAAGGAGCAGGGGCTAGACGCACGCGTGCAGGAGCTGGAGGAAAGCAGCCAAAGCTCCAGAGCTGATCTGACGCGCCTCCTCACGGCACAGCAAAAAAGCAGCCAGCGCTGGAAAGACGAGGCTAAGAACCTGGTGCAGGCCTTCGAGAGCAAAATCGCCGGCCTCAAGTAAGAACCTGTGAAGGTAGATTTAACGTTACTAAAGAAGGGAAAGAAGGATACAAAACATGCACTGAGAAATGTGCTTCGGGACTAAAATGTTGCCCGTAAAATCCCTAAAAAAAAAAGAGAAAGGGAATATAATAGGCCTGCTCTAAGAATATACCTGTCAGCCCGGTGTGTTCTCCTTGTGTAGACGAATGTGAAGCGGTGTGGTGCACAGAAGCAGCTGGCAGGCTGAGCGAAAGATTTCTGGTCAAATAAAAGCAACGATAGCCAGTCGAATGGAAACTAGTGGATTTCTGACAGACAACACTGTTCTGATCCAAATATGTTTAAATGTGCATCAATATTTTCTACAAAAAGTGCAATTCAATACTTTCTTCTGATACCGCCTAAGGGTAGCACTGGACAAAAGACAAAGCAACAAAGATGTCCGTAGTTTGTACGACACTGAGATGTATTGGAGATATTGTACATGTTAAAACATTAAACAAACAAACAAAAAAAATTATAAATGCTTTCTAAAAAGCGTTATTAATGTTTCATCTCCTGTGATAAAACTCTTTTTACGTCCGTTTCAGAGCAGAGCTGAATCGGCAGAAGCATCGTTCACACGAGCTGGAGATGCAGCTCGAAACGTACCACAACACTGTGGCTGAGGTTTGTGTAACGCACACACACACACACACACACACACACACACACACACACACACAAAAACATGCAGCTTGATTTTCAGTACAAGAGTTGCTGGTGTGAAAGGGAGATGAAATGGTCTAAAGACAGTATTCTATGATAATGGTTAGAGATAATCACACCATATGTTCCTTGACACTTCATTGCACAAAGAAACAATAACCTTTAACGTAGTGCATTTTATTTGTTTGACTCACAGAAATAATTATGGTTTGATTCCATGTAACTAATGTGTGTGTGTGTGTGTGTGTGTGTGTGTGTGTGTGTGTGTGTGTGTGTGTGTGTGTGTGTGCGCGTGCGTGTGTGCAGTATGAGAGGCAGCTAGTAGAGTATCAAGAGAAGACGAGTCGTCTTCAGAGACGACTGACACAAGCGGAACAAAAGGCAACTACTGCTACACAACAGGTGCGCTTGACTCTGACATGGAGAGTTGTGTATTTTTCCAGTTTCTTACCTCATTTAATACTGACATCATTCATTTATTATGCTTTATGTTTTTATTTATTTTTTTTGTTTTATTTTAACAGCTGTTGGCGTCACAGCGAAGGAAAGCAGCCATGGTTGATCCAGAGACTTTATAACAGCGACTGTCACTGTGCTATAGGAACAACAGAATGTGTGTTCAGAGCACAGTGTTGTTTTTGTTAATATGATATCAACATGTGGCCAAAGACATGAGACAACGATGGTGTTGTCCGTGATCTGGTTATTTGTGTTCTGGTGTTACGTGCCATGGATTGAATGTGTCCGATGTGTAGTATGTAAAACAAACAAATAAATACCTCCAAATACACCCTGGTCTTTGTTGTGTTCACAGAAATATGGTGAAATGGAAATCCAATGCTTAGGGTCCCTCTATGACATGACTTTTTATTTTGAGGGGTTAAACATATTACACCCCATGTCCGGGGTCCCTGATCATATCAATCATAACATGTGTTTGTTGTCTGAGAGTTAAATGCTTCTTCGCACGTGTCAAGCTGCATACATGCATTGCTTAACGGAAGTTAATTACGTTGCTAGGATATGGTAAACATCAGCTCCAGGTCAGCAAAACGTTACGTAGCATTAGTTAACGTTACAACTTACATAACGTTAGTTTTATCCAGATTACTTATAGAAGCCATAACAACATTTCGTCAGAGCTGAATACTATTTGATACGGTAGGCATGTGTTTGTTTTTACTATTTTTAGGCATGTTTGACTAACTTAACGTTACCTTTTTAACGTTAGGTTAGTTAACGTTATCTTTAACAACAGTTAAAAATTCCAAGGCCTTTTACTAGAATACGCTGTTTTTATTGAGTTTTCAAGTTATTTTAGATCGGTGACAAACGACTCTTTATTTCTAGGGCTGGTTAAGTATAAGACAAAATATGACGTTAACTAACTTAACGTTACATATGAAGTTAGTTGTGAAAATAAAACAAGTTGTCTGATAAAATAACGTTTTACTCTTCCGTCCTGCTGTCCCTCCACCGTCTCAGGGCCTGTGAGGACACATGCCATGGCCTCAGACCCCACGCCTCCGAGGTCTGGTGAAAGACGGGGCTCCAGAGGTAGGAACCACCTAATATACAGGACGCTTTAGGTTTTATGAAAATGTGTTCGTTATGTCTTACGTGTTTTATTGTGTAAACTGTGGCAGCGGCAGCAAGCTATAGCACTGACACTTCCTGTGGCAAGCTCAGCTGAAACGACTTTCCCACGGCCGTTGGGAGAGGCGCCCCGGCAGTTTCCGGTTTTAAGCCTTTATGTTTTTGTTATTTGACAATATTCGACAATACATTAAGGTCCTTGAGAGTATGACGGTTCTTAGTTGTAACTGTTTTAGTTAAAAAAAAAAAAATGCCGAATGTTACTATGATAGCAAATTATTTTGATTAAACTAAGTAAATATAGGCTAACGTGAGTTGGCACTTGTTGAAGCACACAAGTGCCAATTGACGGTAGCTTATATTAGCTTAGTTTAAGCTAATATAATACTAAGCTAATACAGGCTAACGTCAGTTGGCACTTGTTGAAGCACTCAAGTGCCAACTGACGTTAGCTTATATTAGCTTAGTTTAAGCTAATAAGCTAATATAATACTAAGCTAACGTCAGTTGGCACTTATTGCCATGGCAACGACAAACTGTCAAGCAGTCTGCTTCAACAAGTGCCAACTGACGTTAGCTTATATTAGCTTAGTTTAATCAATACGGTTAAACCAATTACAACTACCAACATTTAAACTCTCAGTGATCCTAATATGTTGTCACATATTGTCAAGATATCAAAAATGAAGGCTTAAAACTGCCATGGCGCCCACCCCCCCCTCCCCAAACCGTGGCAACTGCAGTGGCAAGTCATGGCAGCTGAGTTTATTGCCACAGGAAGAGCCACTGCTAGCGGCCGCTGCCACATTCAGTGTCGGTGGTAAACTTAAATTTGCGATTGACATATTGTCCCAGAACGGCTGCAGCTCCCTGAACCACCGAGCTCCACCGCCGTCTTACCAAGACCCCCAGTTGTTCAAGACACACAGGTGAGACGTGGCAAAATACGATCAAGCTGACAATATGGTCTCCTGCACACTCAATGTATTACTCCCCATTTATTAATAGAGAGTCTATCATCCTTAGCTCAGTCAAAGAAGTATTCACAGTATGTAGATATTGGACTTTTGCAGATGTCACTTTCTTCTCCTTTGTCTAGGCTGTGCCGAAAAGAAGATGGAAACAACTCGGCATCCACCAGTTAAAAGAGCGTGAGCGGATGTGTTTTCCAGGCTGGGACACTCCGCTGCCTTCATCCCCACAAACAGAGCAGCCACACAGGTCGTGTAACAAATTGCCTGTCCACCTACCATCTCTGAAATCCAGGACCAAGGTCAGTGACGGGCATGTTTAAAAAAGAGAGTAAGCTTTGCTTGAACAATTCAACTTTCCACCTATCGGTCTCAATAACTGGTGACAAAATGTAGCGTTATGTCAAAACGGTCTCGCATAAATGAGGCTCTTCAGGCAGAAGCTTGACAAAGCCTTTGTTTAAGCCCCAATTAATTGCTCATTGACTTTGAGTAAACTCTGTGCGGGAAGAAAATTAATATTTCATCGTGTCTCTTCTCAGATGTCCCAGAATGTGGTGTCAACCCCTATTCCCCCCAATGTGCCCGCTTCTCTCAAGAGATGCTTGTTACTGGTGAACATGGAGGAGGTTGACTCCATAACCAGCGAGCGATTGAAAGAGGAGGAACGCTACCACTCCAAGCTGATCCGCATCCGCTTCTTTGCAAACTTCAAAAAGCTGAAACCGTTCTATGTCTGGCGCACCAACATTCGCGCCAAGAAGTTTCACACGGCCAGGAGGTCCCTCCAAAGCAGCCTGTTTATTGTGAATCAGGTATAGGACAGTGTGTTTCAAGTGAGGTCTGGATTTTCTCTTAATCTGTGTTTATGATCTTGAATATGTAAATATGTTCACTGAGCACAGCTTTACATTGTATTGCTTAATTAACATTTGTATTTGTAATACAGTCTCTAAATCCTGCACTGATGGACATCAGGAAAATGTGTTGTCAAATCAGTGACGCCGACTTGTGTCACATGGAGAAAGAACACACTTACACGCTGCGGGAGTTCCAGGACATCCAGTTAAGACACCTTCAAGAGGTGACGTTCTACATCTACACATACATTGGTACAGACGTTTTGAAGTGCGCTCCCTCAGCCGCTCATTGGCCCGCATTTGTTCATCATCATCATCATCATCATCAGGTGTCGAACGACTTGAGGAAGTTTCGAGACCTGGTGAAGGAGGTGACGGTTTGTGCAAGCCGAAACTACTTGACGGAACTTCGAGCTGAGACGAGTGCGTGTTCTCTGAGCATTTGGAGACACTGGAGAGTGCATGTCTAGACCATAATGTTCATCGGGTGATGGTGTGCTTTTGTGTTTCACAGCGTGTTATAAGGAAGGGATGCTTGTTGCACGGACCAAAAAGTAAGTCATTATCTTTAATCTCTTTGTTTTCTGTATCTATTTGTGCACCAGACATAAAATTAAATGAATAATGGCTGAATTCCAGTTACTCAGGCACTAAATCCATCAAACAGAGCAGTTGGTAATGTTATTAGTAACACCGGTTATTCTCTATTCTTTGCTGTGAAAAAGGCCTGTGACACATCCATTCACATTAACCCCCCAGTTAAACCCTTCTCTGCCCCCCACCTGCCCAGCTTCATCCGCCTGGTTGACTATCTGGTTGCAAACACTTTGCGCGTCGTAGTTGCAAATGCAGTGGCCAAACTACTGGCTGTGCTCCAAGAGCAGGTTTCTGGAACGCCCAGCCGTGCCATCATTCAGAGCTGGAGCCTGAGCGCTGAGGTCGACCCCCCTGAAGAAGAGACGAGGCAGAAGGTAGGGTGTTGTTTCAGTGTTATTATTGGATTGTTGACAGTGAAACCGTGGTCATTACTATATCCATCAAATGGGTTTTCAAGCACGTACGGACCAGTGTTCAGTTTTGGTGTTGGTTGGTGTGTGTGTGTGTGTGTCTCAGTCAGAAACGTGCTGCGGTCCACCTATGTTCATCTCTGAGCTGACGCTGGACCTGAATGCTTTGACCTACAAACCCTCTGAGGAGAACTTTCAGGTTAGTTTTCCGAACTGTTACGTTTTACGCCATTTATTACCCATTTATTACCCATTTGATACCCTACTACAGTATCTCTTTGACTTCCTGCAGGAGGCTTTTGCAGAGATCGTTGGGTCGTTTGTGAAAACAGTGATGTCAGTGAATTCACTTCAAGCAGATCCTGATTTAATTTCATTGATAGACCCTGGAGACTATGAGGTAGTAAAAAAAAAAAATCTGAATCTCAACCTGACAGCCCTGATGTGTATATTCAGCGTTGTTCTGGATATATATATATGTGGTTAATATGTCAAAAACATAGGTATTGCTAGATTTTACCCTTGTAATCGCGATTGTTACCTTTTAGAACGTTGAATACAAATATGAAGATAGGTCCTGGCTGGAATCAGTCGTAGAGAATGATGACCAACTTCCGAGTATCATCCATAAAATCAAGGTCAGTTTATACTTTGCGTAGGTTTCTATCTCTTGCGGTTGCACTTTGTCTGTACAGTACTGTGTGTGTGTGTGTGTGTGTGTGTGTGTGTGTGTGTGTGTGTGTACAGGCCTGACTTGTTTTTTTTTCCCCTCAGGAAACATTCCAATTTGCCTTCGACACAGCAAAAGTGTACTTCCACACATTCGAGCGTTTCCGTCTGTTCTACAAAGAGAACGAGAGTCTGGATGCAAAGCGGCAAAAGGATCACGGTGATGCACTTTACATCCACACAAACATTGTTTTTGTTACAGATCCCACATCCAACACAAAGAGCTGGGTCCTCCTTCATGAAGCAGAGCGTAGGACCCGCACTAAACGTCTCGGGTCTGTGCCTGTGGTGAAGTCTAAATACAAGTAAATAAATATGCACAAGAAAATGTGTTGTGCATATTTTTGCCAACTTGCAGAAGCAAGATTACAAACGCGTATTGCATTCATAAGCAGTGCTTTTAGAAGAGGAAACCCTACTGTACCAGTCCATTGCAGTTGGCTTTCTTTCATTTAGGGACCTTGCATCTTTTAGTTGTGCATGTTTCAAATCTTTCCTTTTTCCATTATGTAAATGGTGATCTATATGGAAAACTGTTCTTGTTATAGCGTAACATATTGACAGATAACACGTTGGTCACTGTATGTCTAAAGATAGAAGTGTTTCTATGGTATACGTCCATCTTATTCGGTGATACAGAGTGTCGTATTTCTGCAGAGACTGTTTAAAAAAAGGAAGAGAGGATGATGGCAGAGGAGTTTTGTGATGGAGGCAGGAAGTAGTTTCCAAAGATTTACTCTAGATTATAAATTATTGTCACGGTGTCTAATCTGTCCCAGCAAAGGACAAATGTGTTACACATTTCCCATGTGATGTGAACGTGGACACATTTATGTCGATGTGTATCTTCTAAATCAGACGTGACTTGGTCACAGCAATAAAAAAAAAAAACTACAAGCATTCAGCAAGCAAACATACACAAATTGTATGCATGCGAAATAGCACAGTTCTTTTAAAGCGTTGGATGTTGACTGCTTTGTCTCACAGATGTGTCCTTTTTGGGAAACGCACTGGAGTTGTACCAACGCCAGCTTAAGGAGGCCGCAGCCATCCAGCAGAAAAGACAGCTGGGCCTGTTGCTTGTGGACAAAACACTGCTCAAAGAAAGGCTAGCGTCTTCCTCGCTCCGCTGTCGGCAGGTGAGGACTAGCAACGTGCAAACGCATACGACGAATGTGATGAACACGTGATTGAAACAGAGGGGCGGTGAGGCCGTTCTGTGTCGATGAAATCAATGAAGACGTAATCGCGGTCCAGGGATATTCAAATAGCGCTACTGCAGAAACCTCGAAGGCGTGTAGGAATCGCTGTTCTGCTCTGAATCCCCGCTCCAGGTCATCCACGAGACGCTTACTCGGCAGGCTAGGATGAAGCTAGATGCTGTCGTTGCCGAGGTTTGTGAAGCTATGTTTGAACTGGAGTCCGGTCCCTCCACCACAGCAGAGTTAGCCAACTCCCTCACATTCCTGGATGAGATTCGGGAGAGGGTAAGACACGCATTTAACATTAAAAGCAGCTTCTAGTGTTTTTAGCAAAATCAAGAAAGTCCATTCTACATTATGTACTCTTCAACCAAGTATCCTGTCTCCTCTTCTGTCCCCTCTTGTCACCTCTTCTCCTATTTGACTTTATTCTACCGTTATTCTCCTATTATTTCTTTTTCTCCCGTTCACCAGCTTCCGGCGATTGAAGCTGAGGAGGCGACATTATGTCAGATGTACGGTCTGATTGACACGTACTCCGTCACCGTGCCGACTGAGGATCGGCTTCTTTTTGCCACCTTGCAACCCTCCATTATCGACTTGTACTTCAGCATCAGTGATGCGTTGGCAGAGAGGGGCTCCGTCGTTGACAGGCTGCGCAGATCCCTGCAGAAGGACATTAAGGAGCTGAAGCGTGAGGTCATAGGAGTCAGGCACACGTCACTGGTACGTGGATACGTTTGAACCATTTTTCTGTTAACCATAGTTTGGTTTACTCACGGTGCGTCAATATTGTTGTTGATTTATTTTGCCTTGTGGTTTCTCATGCGTAGGATCCACAACTTCTTGACATCAATGCAGATTCCTCCCGAGTGCATCTGCTGCTGGAAGGCATCCAAATGTCCATAGACGAACTGCAGGCCCAGGCCCACGCCTACATCTCCTACCAGAAGATATTGAAGGTGCTGTAATTTTCAAGATCCTTCATTCAAAATTATTCTAGCAAGAAAAACATGTCCCAAGTCAAGTCGAAACTATTTTATTTTGTTTTTAAAAAACTGGGTCCAAAGCAGAAACGGTGATTTTATTTTAACTTTACCGACAAACAAGCCACTTTACCCGGCTTCCACCCTCTACCTTCTGGTGAATAAAGGCGGAGGTCGCCAACTTTGACACCCTGGAGCAGCTAATTGCAGAGTTTAGGCTGAAACAGCTGCTGTGGGACTCGCTAGAGAAGTGGGACTCTTTGTCAGATGGATGGAGGCGGGTGAGTTTCCACTCAACGCGCCGTATCTCACAGCTCTGCCTCGCTTTCAAAGTTTGACCGTGTCCTTCCGTATTCACCCATCCACAGAGCACACTTGAGCAGCTGGACCTGGAGCAGATTAGCTCACAGGTCACAGAATACAGCAAACGCATCAACCAGCTGGAAAAGGGCCTGTCAAGCAACAACGTAGTGCCGATTGTTAAGGAGAAGGTGGAAGTCATGAAACAGAGGGTGGGTCGGACAAAGTGTTTTGTTGTGACCGGTGTGTGTGTGTGTGTGTGTGTGTGTGTGTGTGTGTGTGTGTGTGTGTGTGTGTGTGTGTGTGTGTGTGTGTGTGTGTGTGTGTGTGTGTGGCATAAATAACAAAAATGTTATCACACTAATCTTTTAGAAATGATGTCATAGTAAATCATATATATGCTGCAGTAATTGAATTGGTTCTTGACTCTATCTAAATAACATGCACATGTTTTCCTTCAGCTGCCTGTGATCTCTGATCTATGTAACCCAAGCATGAAGCCGGAGCGCTGGAGGACTCTGGGGATCTCCCCGAATAGGAAGGAGCTCACCGTGGCCGCTTTGGAGAAGCTCAACGTCTTCCCCGATGACCTGAAGCTACCGGACGTAACGCGTGCTTAAAGGCCGCACAGTGACCTCCTCTTGCTTTAGTTTTGGGACCACAGCTGTTGCTGACTATTAAAACTATTACAAGGAACTTTCATTTCTTGTTCACTTTGGCGGTTTCCCGTGGGGAAAAAAAAAAGCGGTAGTGTTTCTGAGACTCCTTTTTTTAGAAGGGGTCCGCACAGTCCTGGTTGTGGTTCTCCCGTCCCGCACTGGATTTGCAGCGGCGTGGCGTCGGAGGCGGAGCCGCTGCTGGGTCTGGGTCTGTCTGCGGCGGGCTGGTCGCTGCCAGAGGTCCAGCTGGAGGCTTTGCTGAAGGACTTTGTGGTGGATCTGCGTGGCGCAAATCAGTTTGTTTGATTTTTGCGAGGAATCAGACCCGATGACGGGCATCAAGAATAACTGTACAGAAATAGCCAGTAGTCTTGCTGATGGTCTCGTTTGCTTGTATCGTCATGTAGAGGCATCCGTATTAAATTGATTTAATAACCAGTTAAAAGTTCCTTGTAGTAACTTTGTTGGTAAAAGGGTTAATATACTATGCTTGTACTTGACATCTTGTCTGTGTATCTTATCTGGCCTGGATAAACAGGACTAACTCAACCCTTGACTTGTAGGTGTCAGGTCAGGCTTCAGGAGGAGCATCAGTGAAGACCAATTCTACAAAAGGTGAGTGGAAAGGAAACTACCTTCCAACTACATGAATATGTATACGCAATAGAAGTGTCCTGTCTGCTGAATATCATTTGCTTTTAAGCATGAGAGTTTGATGCCCACACAGCACCTGGGCCTGGTGCTCCAGTATAAGGCTCCGCCTTCCCGGCAACCTAATGAAGAAGACGAGTACCTGCTCGTCTCTTCTGCTGGCGGATCCGCGGGCCACACAAAATGACGTCGCGGCCTTGAGTTTGACACCTGTGATCTAAAGCTCAATCCATATTTTTTATTTTTTTTTTTATAATTAACGCTCGTGACACTAAGTGCAGTGTGGTGTGTTATCGTAACTTTTGAGGGTTTTATGGCTAGTGCCTGGTGGCATGTTATGAGCTGTTGGTTGCAACCTGGTGCGATTTGGAGTAAGTGGATATGGGAGAAGCTGCCATTCATAATATCCAATTAAAATCAATCACCAGCTTTTGTTTTCTATTGATCCTTGCTGCTACCGTGCAGCTGTGGTCTGGACTGGTCCACTATTCAGATGTGATACTCTTAACTTGTGCCCTCTGCCCTCTCAATGAGCCCTGTAGGTGAAGGACGTGTGGTGGGACACTGTGCTGTCTCACGGGGACTCTAAAGTCTTCATGGCTGTTTTACTGTGAAGGTAACTCCTGGATGACAGCATCATCGATCTAGGCTGGGTTGGCATCTTCTCGCTACGTAGCTCCCATCATTTTGCTGAGAAAGCTGACCCTCTTCAACCAAACGCTGGTAACGTTTTTTTTTTAAAAGAATGGAACGTAGTGATCTTTCGTTTGGCTCCAGGTGACTCTTCTCTCGGCTTCTCTTTGGTCTCAAATGTTACACAGCAGCGCTCCCTAGTGGCTGCAAACGAGAAGACAAAGTTTCTTGCAAAAATATATTTTGCTTTGATAATATTTAATGAGTGCTATATTCTGGTTTATGTAAGGCAATGCTGACAGTATTACTACTACATATCATAATTGGCCTTTAGCTCTTAAACTCTTCTGCTCACATTGTTTTAACGGCCCTCTGCCCCTCTAGTTCTTTCTTCTCGCTCTCCTCTCCTCTCCTCCCGTCTTTGCCAGGATGAGCGGCTCACATGCCAAAGGAACTGGCTTTATCTGGAGAGCATCTTCTTGGCCCCAGACATCAAGAGGCAGCTGCCTGCTCAGTCCATGATGGGTTTTTTTTCAAGGTGGACAAATCTTGGAAGGAGATCATGGCAACAAACCTCAAACTGAGGCCGAATGCCCTTCAAGCCTCCATACAGCCTGGTAGGTTTCCATAAAGCAGCGATGGAAAAACAAGACAAGAAGACATGGATATGCGGTAGGGCAGACTGATTCACAGAATTGCATGTTCACTCTGTTTTATGCCATGCAGATCTGTTGGAGACTTTTCAACACAACAGCACTCTTTTGGATGAGATACAGAAGAAGTCTGGAAGACTACCTGGAGTCCAAGAGAGTAATCGTCCACAGGTATACACACAT
This sequence comes from Cebidichthys violaceus, assembly GCF_023349555.1. Classification (NCBI taxonomy): domain Eukaryota; kingdom Metazoa; phylum Chordata; class Actinopteri; order Perciformes; family Stichaeidae; genus Cebidichthys; species Cebidichthys violaceus. The sequence goes on from NW_027176639.1 coordinate 220,025, forward strand.
ACTTGGTTTGTTACATACTAGAACGCCGCTTTTACATCATACTCCATATTCTTTCTTTTTTATCATCCTATGTTTTTGCTTCCCTTTCCTGCTTATGGTTCCCTGTGAACAAACCAAACAGACCAATTTTAAACATGACTATAATATATATATATATATATATAGTGTGATTCTCTGCATGTTCTCTCAGGTTACCTGGGATAAACACTATGATCTGGATCCTGGTGTGTGTCGTGTTAAATGCTCCGATAAGCCTCTCTACCCTCGCAGGTTCTACTTCTTATCTTTGGACGAGCTGCTAAAGATCTTGGCCAAACAAAGAAAACCCCCAGGCAGTGCAGCCCCCACCTTTAGGAGGTGTTTTTGATGCCGTTGCGCGACTAGAGTTTGCTTTGCTGCCCCGAATCTTCTGGGACCAATACAGGAACCGTGCTGGATGTTGGGAAACAGGAGAACAGACTACAGCAAAGACATCGTGAGCATGGTTTCCCCTGAGGGAGAGAAGGTCAGGTTTTGAGCAACCTTAACACCTTTGGTCATCATGTGCTGTTCTATAATCAGTTATTATCTTGTTTCAGTCCCTTTTTCTCTGCTCTGCACTCTGCACATTTTTCTTAGTACCCAGATGAAGACCAGCTTACCTTGCAAATTATACCACAGCAGTGGTCGTGATATAATTGGGTTGGATTCTGTAGGAAGGATGTTGAATAATTCTTTAAGTGCAGTAGAAATTTAGCTTGCTCTGATTGCAGAGCTGCCCGCTATATCAGACGTCCTCATCGGCTGATTAGGAGTGTCTCTTTGCAGCTGTTTGGCCTCTCTTTGTAGTTGTTGTCAGTCTCCTTGTAGTCTTTTGTGTTTTCTTTGTGGTCATTTTGATTCTCTTCTTGGTTGGTACGTTGCTCTTTGAGTGAGTTTTTGCACTTTGGGCCCCCTGTCCATCCATGGACTTACGGCTTGTCAGTCACGACCACTCGGGGTTATTAGTCGTCAGCGTTGCGGTCCAACGATCACAGTAGGCAAATGAAAGGCTGTGCTAATTGACACAGGATTCACAGCAAGGCTGCCGTTGCTGACGACCAGGAGTGGCTGGTGGCTGGACATCCATCGCAGGTACACACACGCAGACGCACACGCACACATGAAATGGATCAGTGCTTTTAAGTAATAGACATTTATGTGCTGTAGTTCTTAGAGTATAGCTCTCCTTAGGTTTGTGTTGCAAAAATATGAAATCATTGTGACGCAGAGTTACCAATAAACTTCACTTTTACAGATATTTTCTTTTCCTAACCATTAGAATTGTTATGATTTTTTTCCTGTAACTTACTTATAACCCTGTCCTAGACTCACAGCACTCACGGTAACACATTAATACACTTTGACACTGAGACACACGTGACTTATTCTGTCCCAACATTCATTTAACGGCTGCATATCACAGAAACCTTTTTCATGCATTGTTGTTGAATGCTGCTGCAGGGAGGTCAAACTGGGAACACATATCTTATCCTCAGTTACACAAGCCTCCACCAGCCGCAGGGCAATTAGACCTTGGAGGAGCAGCAGCCGGACCAGCAGGTACGGGGCAAAACGGAGACCACCAAGGACTTGGCTAAGACCCCGGCGATACAGTGCGTGGTCTTCAACTGATCTGATGGACTTGACTACAAGGTCAGCCATGAACCGTGTTCATCTGTAACCCACATCCTTTCTATTACTCGCTCTGTTTCCCGTCTTTAGTTCTGAATTTATTTGTTCCTTTACGTCTTAAATTAGCTCAGGAAGGCTTAATCTCACTCTGACTGTACCTGCTAAGTGGTGCCATTAGATGGCACTATTGCAAAAGCAGTAGAGTGCCAGCGCCAGTTAAATTGCAGACACTCTGTACAGAGCCTTGTGTGTAAAGCCAGATTCAACCCTTTCCTCTTATGTTCTTAAAATGATTCTCTAATGTCTGCCTGCCCCAACAGTGGGTGACAGTTGCATGTATCGTACTGCATCTGGCTGATTACAACCTAACATGTGTTATTAAGGTGTGTTTTTATTGCATTAACAACCTGGTAAAAGGCACATTCAGTGTTTCATATGTATAAAAAAGGGTATTGCATATATTAGTAATAACCTTTAATTACATATACAACTATATCTGTATTTTTATAAACCCCCAGACTTCAGATTAGGACCGTGAGACACATTGTACATTTCAGTCTAATATTAAACAGTACTCTGTCTTGCAGTGCAGCTAAAAGCACACGGTGTCAAGACGGCCGGAGAGCCGTTCTCTCTCTCTGTGTGTGTGTGTGTGTGTGTGTGTGTCTGCTGCACTTTGTTATTTGTGAGCTAATAACACGTTGGCGCTGGAGAGGGCTTTGATTTAGCCGGGCTAGGATCAGCCGGGTTTCATGTGTTCGTGCTTTGTTTCAGCTCTGCTCCTCTGAGGCTGAGGGACATTTAACTTTAACATTTAATTCTGCTGTTCATCAGATATTAATAACTTTGAATAGTGTTTCTTGTGTCACCCGTGGAAGTGCGGTGCAAGTAACACAACGTTACAAGTGTCGTGGAATTTACTGACGCCTGTAAACATACATTGTGTTCCCATCGCTGCCTTCTGGTCATAAAAGCTTAACGTAAAGAAGACGAAAAATATAATCTCTTCTTAGAAATACAGTAAAGTAATTATTCAAAGCGCCCTCAGTGCTGAGGTAACGGTCTCTCTGCGTGTGCGTCATTGTATTCGCTTGCTTGTTTTCACGTCGTATCGTTTATCATTCCCTCGTTTCTGTCCCTCCCTCCAGGTGGTTCTGGTCTCAGAGGGATTTGAGTCCAGTACGATCCTAAGCGAGGAAAAAATGACCCCCAGATGTACAAGTCTGCGCTCGGAGCAGCTGTCCCAGCAGGACCACTACGACTTTGGCGTGAGAGCCGTCGAGTCCGTCCCGGTCATGGCTGGGTCAGAGAGCATCACGCTGACACACATGTGCACTCACATAGACACAAACACAAAGCGTTCACCTTTTCAGGCTCGTCCCAGAAGGACCACCGTGACTTTGACGCTCGTGCTTAGATGCGCTCTATGCAGAGATTGTTGAGGTCAGATGGACATGTTGCTGAACAACACACGTCGTATTTTAGTCCACTGCAGAGACAAAGTCAGGGAGTCCACGCATCAGTCATAGAAAACACATTGAAAAAAACGAGAGAAATACCTCAAATGTCCTGGAAAATGGTTTTAAAAAGCATTTGACAGTTGATTTCATAGACATGTTAAAGCACATAGACTGCACGTCTTTTCAATCTGACTCCCGCAGAGAGGAACATATCATTGTATGTCTGTCATACAAGCTAGATCATCACCGAAAATGTCCCGGAAACATGATCTCTAGAACAAAAGTGGGAACCTTGGACAGTCGTCCTCAGCGAGTGGGCATGCTTTTTGCTGTCATATATTCAGAACATATTTCATCAAATGCAAAAGCCTTAAATGATCAGATACTGTAGTGGCGATTACTCAGAGTGAAAACGACTCTTTTTGACTCGGTAGCGTCAAAATGTTTGTCTGTTTGCACAATTAAAGGCTGCAAATCAACCGGTGCACTCCAGGTTTGCTGTCGTAGAACTGAGGAGCTCCCGATTCGGCTGCAAGATGCACAAAGAACCTCGTTTCCACTAGATTTGAATGGATGTTCTCGACCACTTGTAGTGAAAGAAGTCGTTCTAAATCCGCCGGTTGGTTATTAGCTGGAGCTCAGGGAACTGTAATTAGCTTGTGATTCATTGTGTGTCTTTGCTTCCATATTACTTCAGTGAGCGTACGTGTTCCTCACTCGGCACACATTCATTCACCTCCTACTCTAATGCTTCTAATTCTGTTCCCTTGTATATTTGTGATGAGTCTATATCCATTAATGACTATAAGATCATTTGTTTGAATAATAAAAAAGCATTTTTTTTTTTTACTGAAACTGACTAGTTAATCACTGTAGTTTGTAACGGAACAACATGTGAACTGAGGATCGTTCTGCCTTGTGATCGAGATGTCGAAACAAACGAGTAAACAGCCGTTATGCCCTAAAGAAGATAACAGCTTCTTTACTTCTCTCTCTACGTTCATCCATTATTCATCCGTTCTGTCCATTCAATAAGCACTTTTCTATTGTTATAGTGTCAAAGACAGGTCCAAGAATAAACAGCTTTGACGCTTTCTGCTTTAGTGAATACATACATGCTTCCACAGAATGTTGTGGTCCTGGATTATCTTATTATTATTATCTTTCTTTAACTGTGTTTTTCAGGTCCAGGACTTTAGCCGTAGCATCTCCAGCCACTGTCAGCCGCTGTGGGATGGTATATATGGACCCAAATGAGCTCAAGTGGATTTCCTCACGGATCAGCGGTCTAGGAGTCAAGGTTGTACATGTTGTATCTCTGTCATCTTTATAGCTATTTGAAATTGCAAAATGTCTTTTGGTAGTGGCTAAAAGCATGCTTATTGTAATGTTGTGTTGTGAGACCGTGACTGTGTGTCCCTGACGCTGGTATATGAATGGTGAAGCGCTTCATCGGGAATTACAAGGAGACGAACTTAAGCTCCGGCGTTAAAGTTCACGACGGCGCATCGCATCAAAGTTAATAACTTGCAACATTCAGCCCTGAGCCTTTCAGGATGACTTAACACCACAGTGAGAGCGGATCATCTCTCCCTGAACCTGGAGCTCTCACTCTCGTTCTCGTTGTGCATCTCTCTCTCTCTCTCTCTCTCTCTCTCTCTCTCTCTCTCTCTCTCTCTCTCTCTCTCTCTCTCTCTCTCTCTCTCTCTCTTTCTCGCTCTCTCTCTCTCTCTCTCTCTGTGTGTTCCAATGTGTAATTGACTGAGACTAAGTCTGTTTGTTGACACTGGATTTATCTGAAAATCTGTCATTCTGCCTTTTCCTATTCTCTCTCCACATGTATCTCCCACCTTTCAGTATTTAAACCTCTTCATTAAGATGTTTCAGTCGTTGTTTTTTAAAAAGCAACATATTTTGGTGGAAGTGACCTTTCTTTTGTGTTTGTGCATTTTGCGATTAGCTTTGATTACACAAACACATTTGTGGATTTGTTAGAGTTTATTAGAGTTTTTAATTAGTTTCGTATTGATTTCCTCTTAGATATTCTACCAGAGGGAGTCTGTGTCTCTTGGGGGACAGGGAGGACATTGGCTGTCTTCTCTGTCTAACACTTTTATTCAGCACCTGCTCAAGGAATAGTCCGACACATCGTTGAAGTCAGCTCATCCCATTTCTTGCTGATAGATGAGGAGATTATTACCGCTCTCATGTCTGGCCTTTACATTTCAATCCACTGCCAGACATTTAGTTTAGCTTTGCGTAAACGCTAGCCTCACTCTGCTCGGAGGTAAGGAAGGCCAGTGAGCTTTAGAGGTGCCGGAAGGCGGGATGTGCCCCCCCCCCCTTTGCTTACAGTCTTTTATTCTAAGCTCAGCTAACTGTGTCCTGGCTTTATTTAGCAGACAGATATGACAGTGGTAATGGTTTTCTCATCCAACTTTTGGCAAGGAAGTGAGCAAACGTTTTCCCAACTTCTCTTCACTCCATGCTGTCTCTATAGCTCCCAGGCCCAGTGAGAACGTACCTGCTGGAGCTGTGTGAGCAGTACGTGGAGACGGGTTCCTTCGGTTCCTTCTGAAGTATTGTACCCCCGGCAATTCGCCGGGCGGACGTCAGTAAAGTGACCGCTCTGTGCTCCCTGTTGGAGGCACTGCTGCGGGGCAAGAGATGGGGCCAGACCTTCAAACGGTACATTAAACACTAGATTTAACTGTCACTGTAGTCTGTTTCATTTCTGTCCATGGTGCCACTCAGGACCTGGGCTATTAGTGCAAATGAGGACATTTCTGCGCTTTAATAAGCTGTGGGCAAGGTCAGATGATAAAATCAGCATCTGCTCAAACCACACCACGCTAATACTTCATAGAGTGGACCACACAAATAATACAGTAAATAAAGCGTATACATAATTAGAACCATACCGTTACGACTACTTATGACCATACAGCTTCTTCCCTTCTTCTATTTGTGTGTGTGTGTGTGTGTGTGTGTGTGTGTGTGTGTGTGTTCAGGTATATTCATAATAAAGCAATTTATAAGGTCAAGTATCATAATGCTTCATAAATGCCGGTCACTCACTGACATTTCTTTCCAGGATCATAGTGTATTATAATTCCCATAGTTATAATACATTATAATCTTTTCATAATGTGATTATAAGTTGCCCTAAGTGATCGTAGTTGCTTTAAGTTAAGACATTGAAAACGTCGTCAAATTCATTTTTACTTCACTCAAAGCAAACAATGGCCACTTACAGTAACTTAAAATCCCATTTAATGCATAATTATAATGTATTTTAACTGTGTGAAATACAATACGCTAGTGAGTATTATGATACTTGATCTTATAAGCCATTATGAAATGTGTTATCATCGTTGTTATAAAGCATTGTGGATGTGTATGAGTGCTTATACATATAATTACATAATGCAATCAGCAGAGAAAAATCATCCATATTGTACATTTTAGTGATGCCTTGAGTGATTTACAAGGAATGTACTGAAAGGTAAACCTCATCATACTGTCATCTGGTGCTAGGTTATAAAAGGCCGTTGCGTATCTTACCTTGCTTTGTAGAATTATGGATTGATCGTTATGTATATATAGAATAGGCTTCGAGCTTTATCGTCCCCATGGGGTAATTAATCTCCACAGCACCGTAAATGTCAGTCAACAATACATACAACGGTTCGCACTCAGTTCCATTCAGGCCCTGCTAAACAGAGCTGGTTTTAGGACCTGAGGTCGACCAGTAGGGGGAACGGTACGGTCCATTGGAATGAACGACGGTCTGATACAACAACAGGTGGAGGTGGCAACATAGTTAACAAATGACTGACAAACATCCCTTTTTTTTGGATGTCAGTGTGCTGGTCGAAGCTCAGTCTGTTGAGTGTCACTCCGAGGCATTTTGAAACTGTCAATCATTTCCACTGTCTGGTTATTGATGGTGACGACGACGATGGAACGCCGAGTTGAGGAGGGACCCGCTGTGATTGTCTTTGTCTCGCTGACGTTGAGGTGAAGACGGTCGTCTCCGCACCACTGGCTGAAGTGTGCAGCTGTGTTGCGGTAGTCCAGAGCAGAGAGCTTACACTTGAGACGGATCATAAGATGCCTTTGAATGCTGCTAAAAATCCATAAAGAGGATCCTAACAAAATGTTCAGCGGCATCTTCTCCAGGCACTTTATTATAACGTAATGGAGGAAGGTGGGGGGGGGGGGCTGATGTTATGAGTTCTTTAGCCTAACAGGAAATGGAAAGTTAATTGTTTGAGAGGTTTGTCTTGGTTGGTAGTAGTGGCAGATGATTGAGGGTAGGAGGACCATGACTCACTTAGCTGAAGGTGGGGTTAGCATGTAAGTGAACGATTTGTGAAGGCTGCTGAGTATCATCTGGAACATCTCACACGCTTCCACGTCCTGCTCACCTCTCTGTGCATAAGGAGCCGATGATGATGATGATGTTTTTTGCGGTGGTGTGTCAGAGAACTGTTTTGTGTGTTTACCGTGAGATGAACTCCCAGCTGTCAGCTTGGTGTAAAACTAAAAAGGCGCGCACGCACACACACACATGCTCACACGTCAGTGACGGCAGCATTCAGGGAAACAAATGGAGCAGACAAACACTAGTTCACATGCCGCAGGGCTACGTCCAAAACGGCACATAACAGAGACACAGTAGAACAAGGTGCTTAAATGGAGGTTGTAGAGTCATTACACGATAATTTGTGTTTCAATTAATCTGCATTTATGTGTGCCGCGTAGCTCCCGAAGCGTGACACCCTGTGGAGTGCGTATATGAACTTCAACCACAAGCGTCTGGAGCCATAGGACAACATAAGCAGCCCCCTTCTTGAGAGATGCTGGTCCCCCACCACAGACGGAGAAACGTCCTGTGCTCTTCACTGGCAGCAGGGAAGGTAAGGATTCATGGAGCAACACCGGCAATCCTATCCTAGTGAGGCACAAAGGGTTCACACCAGAGCCCAGACGCGGTGCTGCTGTTGATAGTGATTTAGACGGCACTGAGGGGCATCTGGGCTGCGTATGAAAACCCACTGGCCTGCTGCCAGATCAAACCTGGGCTCACTTCCCAGCCGTAGTGCTTCTGGTAATTGTTCCGGTGAAGGCAGTGTCACTGCCAGTAGCGCAGTATGAGTGGTGTTGGATTTAACACAAATAAATGATGTGGAGGAAAGCTCTCTGCATATGCGTTGTGTTCTTTTGATATTTGGTTCTTAAAATAACGGGATACAGCCAAATCTATTACCGCACCTACTTAAGAAATAGGTAAGGAAGAGTTATAAGGCGTCAAGCGATTAGCGATCACCAAAGGTGCATTTTAATATTAGGTATGCTCACACCTCTCTTTTCCTCAACTGCACAAACTGAGCGTTGCTGAAAGAGAGCGACAGATACGGAGAGTTTTTTTTTTTAAGTCTTTGCACCTCCACAGCTCGAGGGCATTACTATGATTTGTCTCTTCGAGCCACGTTAGCAACATTTATAAGCTCTGTCTCAGCCCCGTGCTCCCGAATCGTCTGCACCATCGCCCTCCCTCTGCCTTCTCTCCTCCATCCCTCCCCCTCTTCCTTCGCCCAGCAGGCATCATTACGGCTCAAAGACGAGCCGAAGTGACTTCTGTGACTGCTTTCTGTGCGCCGCTTGTTCAACATTTGCTCGTGTGAATTACTCGAACACACAGTTTCCCCCTTAGCGATGCTTGCTGACACCCACTCCTCCCATTTGTTTTTATTTCAAGATAGTTTAACGGTATTTTACACGTTCTTTATGAACCACAAGTAAAGACATATACTGCAGATTTTTTTCAGAAACACTTAATTCAGAGATTTTTCGTTTGCGAATCCTGCGTTCTTTTGGAGCGATGGTTGTGGATGTTCTCAGAAATTAAAGCTGCGCATCGGCAAGATGCATGAATGCGGGGGCATTGGAGTGGCAGTGTGGCAATGTGTGACGGGATCAGGGGTCGGCGGGCACATCGGTAGCTTCAACAAAGGGCGTAACGTTTTTGAAGACAAGCGAATATCATCCACATCTGCACAGTGACATTTAATTAAGCTGCCTTGTATACGGTCTGAGTTCTCCGGTGTGGCCTCTGGTAGAATTCTCCAGTAAAACTCACTGTACGGAGGCAAGTACTTGAACGATTAACCTTCACGGCAGAGCCAGTTGTCTACATGAAGGCGTGATTAAGAAGAAGCCAGTATATCTCTGAGCTCGTAAGACAATACAGTACGTTTGTGTTTTCCACTAAGCTCCTGTGTATTATGCATTTAAGATGAATTAAACTGAATAATTATCCATTCAATTAGATTCAGTCCATTCCTTACATTGAAGGAATCTTAACTGGTCCAACTGAGCCGAGGCTACAGCTATGACAGTTTCCATGAAGACTTGAGGAGGCTCTACAAGAGGGCAAGGATGTGGTGTTTCTCTTTACGGATCCTCAGGTACGACGGGAGGACTTATATGAAAATAATACACATTT
>NW_027176639.1:229748-312248 GCF_023349555.1 Cebidichthys violaceus
ACCCCGTTAATAACAGGACGCTATGCGATGCACCCTGCGTTGTTAAACAAAATATTGAAATTATTTATAGATACGCAATTTGAATTACATTTGTTCTTGCTAGACTTGGATCACGCGTGGTCAGCCCAGGTCTCTCTGCATCTCAGGATTCTTCTTTGACTGCAACACCAACATGTCGTCCATGTTTTTAATGAACCCCAGCAGTAAGGGGGATTTCAGTTTCCACCCAGCCTGGAAAATGTTTGCACGCCTTCCCCGTGTTGCTATCCCCTCGTTTACTGGTTGACAAGTCAAGTCAGTCTATAGGTTTCCGAACAGCTTCAGTAAAATAGCTGTATTAAGGCAAAGACAATGCAGTGTGTTTGTTGGTAATGTGGTGAAGTGGGACCTCTGCTCGCAGGAGGCCGCGGACCTCTCGCTCTTTCGTTGTTGTTTGAGCAACGAAGTCACGCTAAGAAAAATCAGCTGGATCCAGCTTACAATGAAAAAGTATTTATAATTCACAAATGCTAAAAAGACAATTACAAACTGAATTACACTGTCGACAGTAAGGAATCGCGAAACCGAGTTCAAAGACTCTCCCCCCCTAACCGGCCTACAAACGCCAGTTTACAGTAAAGAAGATCGCCAAGAACTGAACAACATCTCTCCGAACAATGTTTTTATACCCAAAAGTCAACGGTTTACATTCAAAATCTAGTAACAACTTCAGTGGCTGGCTAAAATTCAATTGTCTCCTCCTGGCCTCAGACAATGCTCTCCATTGGTCTAAGTGATCCGCATAATGTCTGAACAGTGTCCTCTGGTCCGACCTGTCCTCCTCCTCATAAAACAGCGTTTACCCGACCCCCATGTTTTCTTAGGGCTGTCTTCATCTACATCTCTGTTTGATCAAAACATCTCCTTGCCCCACTGTCCACACCCCACATTCCTGAAGTCGGCTCACCAAACTCATCACATTATCATACAGTTGTTTTCGGATCTGAAAAGCCCGTCTCAAAGGTCTCTCTCTTTCCCTCAAAACATTCAGTAACTGTATTTTATAGTTTGATACATAGAATGATTATACTTTTATGATTTAACACTTTTCCAAACAAACATGTTATAACATTATATCCACCACTAGGAGTGATTATTAAACACACTAACATTGCTTTTTAACATTAAATTCTTCACAGTAACTCCGCCTCTAAATGGAGCAGTGACGGTCAGGACAATTGTGAATGTGAAAGCAGCAGAAGGATTGATGACCCTGGATGTTTATCTTTCACTCACCGCTGCTCCGTCTCTCTTACCGGAGCCAGAAAGTGTGCGGCGTACGATATCGACGCGGTGATGGAGGACGCGTTACCTGCAGTGATGAATGGTGGTCCACTTCGAGCCACGGCAGAACTACGTGCCTGAGCCGGTCCTCTACCGCGCTCCTCTGTATACAGGACCTGATATGATCAGACAGGATTTTATTGTTTTGCTCAAGGGCACCTGACCACTGTTGGTGTCCAGAATCTCTTTCACCATTGCAGCAATGTACTAGATAGCTAATTAGATTTGACTTTTTCCTTCTACTCTTCTTTTCTGTCTCCATCCGGGTCACTCAACTCATTGTGTTGCAACAGTAACGCTTCCCTCCACATGAGCTCCATTCAAGCCGGTTTTTTTTTTGGTAAGTCATTGGACGAACGCGCTTCCTGGAAATGACGGTACTCGCGTAGCCTTGGGGAGAGAAAAAGATGGAGGGATGGACGGTGGATTCAGGAGACGGATGAACGGAGACGTGTGGCCACACACACATACAGGCATTCAGATGTGAAGGGTTCTCAAAATAACAACAGAAAAACAGGGAAGAGAAAAGCGAGGTCAGTCGAGACAGAAGCAGTGATGATCATCAAATGAGGAAATGTTTCCACCAGAACACACACACACACACACACACACACACACACACACACACACACACACACACACACACACACATCAGCAGCCTATTTGTGTCACTTAGGGCATGCAGCGCAAACACATAAAATATGGCTTTTCAAACACATTAAGTACACCCACTGCAGTCCTGGGGTAGAGTGCAGACACACTCCGTCTCCGTCTCCGTCACGCACACAGCCTGACCGCCTGTCACAGTATTTGCTGCACAGTTTCACAACAAGTCGCCGTTCGCTTCACACGAAACGCTGTGGTACTAAATTAGCCCACACAGAGAATATTGATCATATACGGTTGTGCATCATTCAGTAAGTTTATAAGAGCCTGTATAATATACTCTCTGTGTCTCTGTCCTTCACTGTCCCACCTGGACGGACTACAATGTACTTTGAATATTCGACTTATTAATCTGATTTTGTGCAGGTTTGGATCAGTTGCTCTACGTTGTATGAAGAGGTTTTCCCTTTAAGCTGTAAATGGTGATGAGTTGTCTGGCTTTGTGGGCGCATTACCAGGACATCTTAGTTCAGATGTGAAACCTTTCTATTTATTAATCTCACCTTTATGCGCAGAGAATAAAAAAAAATTACATTCCTCCTGATCAATCCTTTTATGAGTCAAGATAATGCATTATGAATGACAGTGAATGTGCTGGGCGTAATAACATGCCCCAGTCATTCTGACAGCACAGTGTTGTATCATCACACACACACACACTCACACTCTCTCTCCTCTGTGGATTAACTCAGTGGGAAGAGGACACGGCTGATGTTTGCAAAAAAAGATGAGTCCAAAGAGAATGTATTATTCAGTTAATTGTTGCATGTCAGCCATTCAAATGCCAGTCATCATCACGGTTCTCCTTTATTCTTCTCCAAATAGTCGTGTACAGTGGGGGCATGAAGGTACATCTTTTAAAGGAACAGTGAAGAGCAGAGCGGCACAGACACTCCAGTTGACCGAAACACAACACCGGTGGTAAAACAGAAGCGACGGCATTCAGAGAGTAAACGGACACAAGCTCATTTTACTTCTCAATATCAGCTGTTTGAGCCAGTTCAACACAGCTTTCATTCGTCTTTTACCTCTTCTCATATTTTCAGTACAGTCCCATCTTTCTTCACTTAACACACTTTGAACAGGATCAGTGCCACTAACGCTAAATGTGCTAAACAGACGTCAACATGAGCAACGACAGAAACGGGTCAGGGTGTAAAGCATCTCCACGTTAGTCCAAGTCACATAGAAGACATAGAAGACATTACGTCTCCTCCGGGATCAAGGGTTTCCATTATTCCTCAATCTGTTACGTGACATTCTTACAGCGACCAGCGACCCTCTTACCACACGTGTTCCATGAACTTTATAACAGGCAGGATGACAAACCCAGCACGGGTTTCATCAACTCATCCTTCAGTGACACCTGCAGCACTACAGTGACAAGCTCCTCCTCTGACCCACTACAAGAAACTTTATCATTACAACAATGGTGCATCTCAAAGAAAAACTCACCGGATTTGAAGTGTTTAAACCACATAAATATCTGGCAACAAATTTTAAAGACATGTAGAGATGATTGAATCCTGATTACATTTAAAAAAAAACTGGATAAAATACACAGAGTACTGCTAGATATGACGTGTACACTCCAGGCAAAACTGGCCTCCCCTTCTCCTCCCGTCTGTCCGTCCTCGCACTGAGGATCAGAGAGACACGAGTTACTCTCAAGAGAGACACGGATCTGGTCCATGAAGCCGGTAATCCTCGTTGCATGTTACCGGAGATTAAAGACGTTGTGTTTGAGTATTAGAGAGTAAAAACACAAGGCGCTCGACGCTACGGAGGATTAGTGCCGAACGCATCTCCGCCGGGGCGACGCCCCTTCACCACTCCTTTAGAAGTCCATCAGAAGAACGAACATCGTCACGGTGATCTCCTTTCTCCGCTGTAGCTTTTGCTCTAAATTTTGAGACTAAGTCAGATGAACACTGACTGACACGCAAAGCAGGAACACATCTTGAATTAATGTGAGTGATTTACAAACAGAGTGTTTCATAAACTAACTAAATATTGTTTAGTACAAAGGATGGCTTCTACTGGCAATATTAAAAATAATCTGTTCACATTGAAGGATAGACAACCCGGGTGTAATAGTGAGGACGACTCAAAACAATCTCTATTTCCATCTCCTCAAATGAGGTTTATTGACGTTTTTTCTTTGTTATATATGAGAGTAAAGTGAATATCTGTGAGTTCTGAACCTGGGATCTGACTATCTTCTGACACTTTACATAAAAAACAAGTTTATGTATCATAAAGATGACCGTTGAGGTGTACAGTGCTGTGAGTTAGTAGCTCTCAGTAAGTTCACTAAACCTCATACAGAAGATTTGATCTCTGTAAGATGTAGATGTATTTACAAAACACAACAAATAAAGAGTATTACTAGAATACAGGCCTGAAAAAGCTGCACCTAAAACTGTGACTGTGGAAGACATTAAGACATTTGTAGATGTGAGGCGTTAACCTATTGTGAGTGGACAGACTTGATGAGGTACAGCAGGGATGAAGATGAAACTGATCACTAACTACTACATGTGGCACACAGTGTGTAAGGTGAGGAGCAAAGGTTTCTTTGTACCGTGACTTTAAAATAACTGAAACTTGTGTGGCACAGTTTTTACTTAATATACTTAATGTTCTTCTTCCGCTCAGAGGTCGGCCTCATGTGAAGTCTTTGGACACGGCCTCGATGAAATTGGGAGCCGACATGAGGATGGTGAAGGTGCAGACGATGGAGAAGAGCGAGAAAGCCACGAGGCACAGCCGATCCACCACCGCCGCCGCAAACTTCCACTCGCCGCAGATCGCCTCTCCCTCGTCGTGATCCCGAAAGCGCCTGGCAATGTACCGCACTTCCTCCAGGATCCGCGAGATCTCCGGAACCTGCTCCAGCAGCAACGTCCGCGTCTGTTCTGAGTGGACGTCGTGCGGGGAGGAGATGTTGAGGTGATCGCCGCCGCCGCCGCCGCCGCACATCACCACTCCTGAATCGGTGCTCGGCGGGAACCCGCGGTTGTCTGTGCCCATCGAGTGGTAGCCGAAGTACAGGTTGGTGTTCCCGTTGGTCGTGGTCGACTGGGCGGCCGCCTGCCCGGGTATGGTGCTCATCGCAATGCTGCTGGAGCTGGTGTGGTGCGGAGGAGGAGGAGGATGGTGGGAGTACTTGTAGCTGGAACTCACAGCCGTCTTATTTTCCTCTCCGGGTTTCTTCATGCGGAGAAACCAAGCGCACCAGTTCAGTAGGATGACTCGGACCTGGATGAAGGGGTGAGGTGGAAGTAAAGGAGGGAAGTAAAGGAGAGATCGGTGAGTCCTAGACCAAAGTGTGAGTATGAACCTTTACCCTGCAAACGTACTGCCAGTGTGACATCTGTAAGGTATACAATAATAACATAATAGAAGTTATTGTTAACCTACCCATTTGGGCATTTTCCCTCCATGGGGGTCATGGTGGTGGAACTGCAGTACCAGGACTGTTACCACCACAGACAAGCCCACAATCATCATGGTGCTAGCGAAGTACTGAGCTGGACGGGAGAAGAGCACACGAGTGTGACCCAACCATTAATACACATGAATACGGTGTATCAGTGTCAGTTTCTTCTGCTAAGTCATTCAGCTGTTTTAAAATCTGTTTTTAACGCACAGCTCTCCCCCCCCCCCCCCGATTCTACATCTTCCAATTCACCGAAACTGGTTAAAGTTGACCGTCACCCCGTTCCCAGTCTGTGTGTAAGATAAGGGTTCACCGGCTTCCTGCTACCAAACAGACGAGTTCTCCACTCCCGACGACACACACTCTTGTGAGTAAAGTAAGAAAGTCACAACGGGCTGTAATCGTACCAATCAGAGGAACGGAGTCTGAAGTGGCGGGCATGATCTCTGCCACCAGCAGCATGAACACCGTCAGAGACAGCAGCACCGTGATGCCTGCAGGAAGACAGAAGAGCAGACGGAACAGAGGAGACCTTCTTTCATCGCCGTCTCCTTTTCCCTCTTAAATTGGCGACTTGAGAGTTCTTCAAATGAATGTGGCTTCAAAATGTGTGAAAGCAGCTGTGGATGTATTTTGGAATATTCGCTGTTCTACTCTCGAGGGACTGCTAGTTTATATATATATTTACTCGGACCCCGTCTCATTGTGAGACGAGCTGACATTTTCAGCTCCAGGTGAATAGCGTCGCTGTGTTTACGACGGAGCGTTTATTTATCTGCCGATTGCGTAAAATCCAAACTCAAAGGCAAATTCACAGCCAACATGTCAGCATTATAGCAGAGCGATGACAAATAAACGGGTTAGCAGGAAGAGCGTCAGCACATGGGTGGGCTGAGATCAGCAATGCAGCGGAGAGAAATACTCTTTTGTTATGCATGTATGATGACAATCATGACTCATTGTCCCTCTGTGTTAGTGTGAGAGAATGTGTGTGTGTGTGTGTGTGTGTGTGTGTGTGTGTGTGTGTGTGTGTGTGTGTGTGTGTGTGTGTCCTGTACCCTACCGAGGGATATCTTCTCTCCAGAGTCGGCGGGGAGCAGGAAGACCAGCAGGGCCAGACCAGAGATGAGCACGCAGGGGATGAGCAGGTTGAGGCCGTAGTAAAGCGTCCTGCGGCGCATCGTGACCGTGAACGTCACGTCGGGATACGGCTCCTTGCAGCAGTCGTAGTACAGCTCGTTACGTTTAGCCGGCACACCTGGGGGGGGGGGGGTCAAAATGAAACTCCCATGTCCTTTTTATTTTATAGTGCCAGTTTCTCCACAATCACTCAAAGATGCCACTAGAAGCTGAGAATGTAGAACGATTATGATTTTACCATTAATGTATTGTTTTTGTGCACTCCTGCCTAAATCACGACCGTACATCATACAATGATATAATCTTTTATATAAAGTAATAATCCTCCGAGCACAGTGTCACCTTTTAGTACGGCAACATATTTTAGCCGGTCTACACTCACTATAAAGCACAGCTTACTGCGGTTGGTCGTTTGTTTTGTAGTCGAGTGTTTTGAATCGGAAGTAACGTGTTTTCTGCAGCACATTTCATTTCCTTACGGCAGCTACCTGTTGGAGAGCAGACTCTGAGTTCTGAGTCTGTACACCGACCATCGCTTCATTTACGTGTAGTTCAACGACACGTCAACGGAGTCTGGTGGACTTTACGGCCCAACATCAGCAACAGTTCCTGCTCTACGGCAAGGCCCTGTATTTATACAGCGCATGTCGTTAAAAGACTACTCCACCCGTTCAGCACTGCGCTCCTATAACGACGTTGTTGGATTTACGACGGACAGTTTTAAAAAAAAATGTGTCAGAATCAATGCAGCAGAACCAGAGGCATCCTCTTTTTTTATATTCCATGCATGCTTCTTCCTCGTCAAACCTGGTGTCCACATTACCCACAATGCAATTTGACCACCACCAGTTTAGTTGGAGATTTGTGTGTGTTACGCTAGTGGGGGCTAGCGTAACCGCCGAGCTTCAAGCGGAGCGGGGGTTCTGTCTAATTCTTCAGACCGAACAGACTTTGATGTGAGAGATCTGTGGACTTTTGTTATTCTTTAAACTCAGTATGTGGGACATGGTGAAAGATATTTTGTGTTTACCTGAGGAACGATCAGTATACTAGTCGGTGTACAATCAGTGTCAGACCTAAGTACTTGTACGTGGAATGGATGAGCATAAATTGGGCAGGAGGAACAGTCGACTCCAAAAACAATCCTCAATCATCTATTAATCCATCATGCTCATCCGTCTTGTTGGCATATTCACATTATGCAACTAATCTGCCTTGTCCATGAGATTAACAGAACAAAACAATGTCACCTTGGTCCAGGCAAGTCAAATAAATCCCAAAACGTGTGTGTGTGCATTTAGGCTTATGAGAGCCAAGAAGATAGAATAGTATGCATGACATTGATTTGATAAACACAATTATTTCAAAGTGGACTACAGGTAGTGTTAGCTTTTCTCCTTGATTAAAATTGTGTGTGTGTGTGTGTGTGTGTGTGTGTGTGTGTGTGTGTGTGTGTGTGTGTGTGTGTGTGTGTGTGTGTGTGTGAGAGTGTGAGAGTGTGAGTGTGTGTGGGGGCATTGGGATGGGAATGTTCTGAGGCACCAGGACAGTGTGTGTTCTTGGCCAGCTTGCAGGCTGACTGTGCCTGAATTAAATGAACCATTCCTGGGCCAGCTGTCACCACACACGCCCATACCCACTGCCCTCCATTCCCCCAGCCAGCTGGGTACACTCACTTTGTGTGTGTGTGTGTGTGTGTGTGTGTGTGTGTGTGTGTGTGTGTGTGTGTGTGTGTGTGTGTATTCTGTTGGTCTCTGATTAACACCTAAACTTGAGCTCAAGATGATGCGAGTTCTACGTTTCCACATGGAGAGAAAAAAAACCGAGCGAAACAGGACATGAGAGGAGAAGAAAGCGATACAAAGAGAAGGAACTGTTGTTATCAACAGAGACGAACAAACTGAGAGGTAGTGTGGACGGAGTCAGAGAAACTCAAACAATAATAATAATAACAACAAGGTAACGGACAAAAACGGCAGAAATTGAGCTGCAGGAAATATAGGAAAATCCTGGTTTTGTAAAGATTTAATGTTCAAGGAATAGTTTCAAACTGTTTAACTTAATAAAAGCGTATTTGCTCTCTTGCAGAAATATATCAATACCACTCTGTCCGTCAGGAGACAGTCAGCTGAGATGAGCATAAAGACTGGAAACAGGAGGCAGAAAGCTAACCTGGCTCTGTGAGGTAACAGAATCCTCTCAGCAGAACGTCTAATGTTGCTGCTTAACACTTGATGTCTTGTTTGTGTAATTTGTGCAGAAAACAAGGTGTAAAAACAACAGGTTGTGTTGCCAGACTCTGTTCAGAGCAGTCACCTCCTGGATTGTAGGAGGTGACTGTGATAACAAACGATACACATGGGGACCACTGAACAGGTCTGTAGCATTTGATACGGATTTGAAAAGTGTCTGTTGTAGCAGCAGCAGCACAGCTCCAGTGTGTCTTTACATTTGTTATGCACCCGGATGTGTCTTAGTGTGTGCCTGTCTATTTTCGTCTTCTCACCAACAAGGTCCCATTCCCCGTTGGGTATGTAGGTGGAGATGTCCACGTCCATCATCTGGAGGTCCAGCAGCCAGCCGTTGTGTGTCCAGGAGCCAAACTTCAGGTCGCACTTCTGCACATCGAACGGGAACCAGCGCACGTCAATGTAGCAGGTGCTCTTCAGGATGCCTTGAGAGAGGCACGGGGGGGGGGGGTCACTGTCTGCACTTTGCTCAGTTCAAATCTAACCAATGCGTCGCAAAGCAATACATCAAACATACATCAGACGAGAACAAAGAGGTAAAGATGTCGAGACAGGATACAGCGAGGTGCAATAAAGCAAACGTTTAAAAGCGTTACGCTTCAGAGCTAGACACGAGTTCAGAGTCGTTGCTGAGTTGACCAGTATTTGGTTGCTCTCTTGAAAGTGATGAAGTTGGCACCAGCTGCCAAGTGATCGGGTAGCGAGCTGCGGGCCGTCTAAACTGTCTGAGCAGAAGATGTTCTGCAGAACGGGGCCTTACAGTTACCGCTTGAAGCTGCTCTGTTCTGTCATCGCCTGATGTATTCGCAGAAACAACATTTCACATTTAAACACAAGCTTTACATCATGGAAAAACAAGAAATAAATCAATATCTCACCTGGTGGGATGTACTGGCAGGATCCTGAAGCATTCACCAGCACGTTTGTATGGAACGTAGCATCAAACCTCTCGTCGGCACTGCAGGGAGAGAAAGCACCAAAACAAGGTAAACGGGAAGACTTCTACGAAAAAGGACGAGGAAGAGGAGTAAACGGGCCGGAGGTTCTGAAGCTAAGAACCCGAAGCCAAGACAATAAACTGCAAGTAAGATGAAGGTGACGGAGAGAGGTAGAGACACGGGGGATTAGTGTCGATCCAGACACACAATTTGACTTATTAACTTGAACAAACATGGTTGTTTGCCACGTCCTTCAAACGGAGAGGGATTATGTACTCAAAACCCAGAGTACAGTCATAACCACACAATTATACATTTCCCAGAGAAGAACAAAAACACCGCTGGAATAACACAGATTGTCCATATTTGCCTTGACTCCTCATGGCCGTTGTTAGTTTTATTCTGAAGGCCTAACACTCGCTCTCCTAAGACTCTCCCAAACATGGGATTTCCTGATCCTGCAAGCACTCGCTTTCACCTGGAGGACAATCCCACAGCAACGGGCTCCTGCCGCACCTGTGGCACAGCTGCATCGGGCATCGCTCCGTGTGACCCTGTCAGGTCCGTTCACAGACGCGCTTCCAAGGCCTTCAAGTCCATCACAAATGATAGACATGCCTCCAAATTTCCCCACCCAGAGTTGACGTTCCACGTCCACAGAGCCGGTGTTTTTTTTTAGACAGGATGCCGCCCCTCACCCGACGCATGACGACGGAGCACCAGACCGTTACACCTGACTTTACAAGAAGTAGGCTAGCATGGTACATGTGCAAGTCCCTCTCCCTCACTTTTCACGTGAACAACCAAAAGCAACACTATGAATGGTTTCACAGTGTTCAATATCACCAGGCAAAAATTATTATTACGTTTTCCTGGTGTTCTTTTAAAAGTGCTCTCACAGTTCTTTGTTCCATTTAAAATGTTCTGTTTTTCTTTGTCCCTGCTGAAGTCTGGCCTAATTTACGGATGGCGATCAGTACATTTTAATCTTATCTCATAGTTTTAATCTCTCTTCCTTGCTCGCTTCATTAAAACAGAAATTAATGACTGTAATCATGATTTATAATGCATGCATAAGGAACGTCAGCTTCAATCTGGGTCTGTGTCAGGACGATGTTGTCGTTATCGTTAGCGATCGCTGATCCCCGCTGTAAGCTGCTTAATGCTCCGCAACATCCCCCGTTAGACAGCCAAACCTTTCCGTCATGCATACGCTTACATGCGCACACACACACACACACACACACACACACACACACACACACACACACACAAAGGAATCCTCAATCACCTTGAAGGTACAGCTGAAAAGCCAACGCCATCAATCATCGCGCTGTCGTTCCCTCTTTATTCTTTGAGTGTGTGTGTGTGTGTGTGTGTACGCCTGTCATTCTAAGGAGTCATGAAATGCATCTATGCAATAAAAACATCTGACTCGCCTGTTAAATACCCTCTCCTGGAGCGTGACGGTTTAATAATGTTCAACAATCACAGGACCTCTCTCTCCTGGTGCCTTTTACAGATGCGACACTATAAAAACAGCTGTTTGACTCACATCTGCAAAACAAAGAGCACTTTGGTTTTTCTCTCAAGTGGTATTCCCGTACACATTGATATAATTAATGTTTACTAAGGGAGGTTCTCATTCAAGTAAGAATGGCTTCCATCACTTTATTGACTGTGTGAAACTGTATACAATGCAATAACATCATTTTCTTCCCATTTACTGCATTGTATTTAATGCATTTGTTGCAGAATAAAAACTGGGATGTTCTAGAGCAACTGTCGTTCAAGGTAAGCATCTTTTATTCTACTTCATTTCTATTGTCCATTTGGACACTGCGTTCCATAACTACACTCTTTCTATAGTTTTGTATGTATATATATATATGTATATGTACCAAGACAAAGTCAGGTGATTCCAGTGGATGTACCACACAGCGGTGCGTTGTTTTTGTTGTTGTTATTTTCCAGTAAGTCGCAGCTGTTTGATAAGAAGGTAAATGTTCTGGATGCCATTTGTTTAGCATGTAGGTCGCCGTCTGTGAATAACGCCAGCAGGTGGCTTGTCTTTGAGGACAGAATTGGACATATTATTGGATAGTAATAAAGGTACATTACAGAAGTCTCTGTTGACATGTCCAGCCACTTGGCACAGTGTGCTCAGTAGTCTAATTCCCAAAGCCCATCGCAGGCAACAGATGCAAAGCCCCATGGGAGTTATGGTTTACGTCCTCGGGGGGGAATTGGCTCAATCAGCTCTCTGAACGAGGCGTTAACAAAGAGTGACGTTTTATCTGGGGAACGGGCTTCAGGCAATCTGGAGTATCCGTCGATGTAATATAGAAAACTAATTCATAAATAGAGGAAGAAGAGAGAAAGAGAGAACAGGAAACATGTCAAAATCAGGAGTATGCAAAGTTGGCTCATGTATGAGATTTTTAAAGGGCTTTAATTTTGAAATGCTACATCAGAATGTCCTGGTTCTCTCTGAGTGACACCTTGAGGTGGTCTACTATCAAGCTGAGGTGAAAATATATCATAACTATGCACCATTTCCTCTAAAATCTAATCTGAAAATAGACAAATTGTCTCATGAATGTGATTTGAAGTTAGCTCATGCATGCGATCTTGAAGGGCTTTAATTTTGAAATGCTACATCAGAATGTCCTGGTTCTCTCTTGAGTGACACCTTGAGGTGGTCTGCTATCAACCCGAAGTATGTAACTATGCACCGTTTCCTCTAAACGTGTTACCTGTGCTTAACACATTTTGTAAATCTATGTGAAACGTACTGCGAGGGCTGCTTCGTCGAAATCTTGCCACTCTGAATTATTAAAACCATAATATGTAACTACATTTTGGGCTTTAAAGCTGCGTGGCAAGTTTGTCTATGTGCGTCGGCGCTCGGGGCCCTAATGAGGTGAGACTATGCAGGCCGTGTGTGAGAGAGCACACCCTACCTGTTGTAGAGGAGGATATCCGGGACCCATACCAGATTAGAAGGGAAGCGCAGATTCTGAACCCCGGGGTAGCTCTCTTGATTCCACGAAAGGTAAACGTCTGTCCAATACTGAAACAACAGAAAGAGTGTGAATGAGTGAGACGGTAAGGTGAGGACATTGTCACCGGGACAAAACGCACGACAGTGAAAGATACGTGAGCAAAGGACGGAACAGTTGAGAAACAAACAGATTCAAGACTCTTGTTTTTGGTCTGTATCCCAGACAGGAGGGCCAAGTTGTTCTATATTATTCAAAGCGATGCACACGGCTCTGACGGCAACATGCGTCCCACAGCTTAAACAGTGTTGACACATCCTTTGTGTCAACACAGGCCTGTGTCTGAGGCCTGGCAGTGAAGTCTTGCCGAGCCAAGTGAGTGTGTGTTGCCTGCTGGCCTCTTTTCACGACTTTCAATCCATGTTAAGATGATGTGTGAGATGTGGAATGGTATACATATTAGCTCGTGTTTTTGCATGTAAGCACATTCATACATTCATACGTGTTTGTTACTGTCGTTTCTGTGTGTGTGTGTGTGTGTGTGTGTGTGTGTGTGTGTGTGTGTGTGTGTGGCAAATGTATAAAAGTCATATAGATGGAGTCACTCAGATGGAGCAAACACAGTGCCATCGCTAATGTCACATCTGTTTGTACCAACAAACGTGTGTATGTCTTTTATGCATGCACGGTCGTATGCGTATGGATAGTGTGTAACGTGTATTTTTTGTGTTTGCATGAATGTGCTCTTGGGAATCGTTAATGCGCGCATGTTTCCGTGCACATGCGCCTCTGTCCATATAAGCGACTGTACGATCGGCAGAAGTCCTTTACAGACGGTGTCTGACTTGAACAATGTCAGGGAGGTGTCGTCCATCTGAAGCGGGCCTGCCGGCGTACGCCTCCGCTCGCCCGGCTAATGACTTAATCGCTACACTTGTCGTCCGTTTGGTGCCGCAGAGCCTTCCTTTCATATTGTTGTTGTTGGCCAACGGGGCAACTTACGGCTCACTGACGTCGCAGTCTTTCAGGAATAGACAAGGAGGACACCAGGCGACGTAAGGTAGCGGCTTTCTAAGAATAGGGTTGGAGTTGCATAACCGACATTGAAGAAAGCGTCGCTAATGTGAAACAACTGGGTTCTCGTGTAGAGAGTGGCGCAATTCATTGTCTGCGTGCAAGATTTAGGATGCAAATATATGCACTGTAGTTATAACTCTTCCAAGACAAGTAATGTACAGAATATATGAGCAGATAATTAAATATAGGACTGATTTCCTTGTATTATTTGTAATGACCTTCTGTGCATCTTTTTTTTAGTGTGCATATCATATCCTCCCAACACATCTGCTGCCACTAAAAAGTTAGTTTCTGAGAGAGATATTTCAACAATTACATATTTTTCCATAAATACTGTCCTGGTCACTCTAAATAAAGTACAGCTCTCACTATGACAAGTTGTTTAAAGGGACTATTTCTTTGTTTTAAAGTAGTTCCGGTGAATACTGTTGATCTGTAGATTATTAAGACTCACAGCGGCAACACGGCTCCTGGAAAGATAAACTACTGATATCTGAGATCAATATATTAAAATCTGGGTAAAACTGTTTTTTTTTTTTTGATAATTTGGGTTAACTGACCCTTTTCAAATGTCGCTCTTACAACAGCCATAAGAGCCGGCTATAGAGGAGAAGAGAAAAGCAACACCCAGTTCTTCTACAACTTAAGCTCATTACAATTCCCACAGAACACATAAAAGCCTGAATAAACCTGTAATCTTAAAATCCATCCGGGATGAAGGTGAAGTGAACCTGACCCTTCTCTGCCCGTCTGTGAGCTTCTTAATGTACTCCTCAAGTCTCCTTCAAAAAATCTGCTGCATCTGCAAAGCCCCCTTCAGCCCACCACACCAAAGTGGATGCTCGCGTTAACGAGGTGGCTTCATGAATAATACAGTCATTCATAACTTGCAAGCCAGTCAGCAACCAACTCGCACTGAATGAGTGTAGGCTGTGACATCCTTAAAGGGCTAGTGTGACTGGGGGGCTGCTGTGATAATGAGGCTGTTGTACCTACCTGACTGACCTGACATTGTAATGCATATTTCCTGTACCTTTAACTTCATGTCACCTTTTTCCAGTTGTGCTGTTTCCAACATGATGCTGTTAAGGTTTGACAACTTAATGGCGTATTCACAAAAGTATTGTGCTGCTAAACCTGCGCAAGTAAGAAAAACAAAAAACAAAACATAATAAAAGCAATACTTTGCATTAAATAGTTTGGAAGGTTGTGCCTTTCTAAAAGCAAAATGTGTCAACACATCAACTGGTGAGGACATACTGACCTCCTAGGACATGGAGCCTCTTTTAAGCTCTTTTAGTATTCTTGATATGGCCATAAAGTGCATAGGCTTATTAAAACATACATGTTTGTGTTGGTCACAGAAAACAGCTTCACATTCAAAACAAAAAGGATTTTGGTTGCAGCTCAAGTGTGGCTCGATGCCTTCAGATGCAGTTAGACGTGAACACTGTTTGAAAATGAATGAATAAACCGGCAGACGCCCGAAGGACACAAACATCGCACTTTTCCAAAAAATAAAACAAAATGACAATTAACAACACAGCGATTACACAAAAGGTGCTTGAAGAGGAGACCTACCAGCTGCAGCCAGGCGTTTGTGATCATCACCTGGTTTTTTTCATCCTGCAGGGGGAAAAAGGAGAGGAGAGATAGATAAGGAGAATAATCAGCATGGAGGAGACGCTGCTGTGGACAGATAAGTGAGGGGAGTTATTCAAAAAAGTTAAATAAAAACTACATGTCTGGTAAACATGAGGTGAGATTATGATAAGTCAAACGGCAGCTCGATAGACTCTCTGAATGACAATGATGCACTCATGCGACACTCTCGTGACGTAAGGTAGAAGAAGTCGTGTTTTGCCATTTTAAACAATTCATAGATTATAAGGAAAGGGAAAAAAAAAATAGGACAAACAGCAATTTGCACAGGGAATAGATGTTGAGCAGAAAGGGTGCTGCTGTTCAACAAAGAGACGCGTTTACAGCCATTTCTGTCTACGGCGTGAAAACAAATAAAAATAAACTCTTCAAAGTTCCAGCTGCATTTCATGGATCCACGGGTCAAAGTTCTTGGTCAAATGGCCAGAGAGAAAACAAAGGTGAGAATCAAGAGAGAGAGAGAATCAGAACAGATAGAGGCTGAGAAGAAGAGCCACAAAGAAGAAGAGCAAAGACGTTCCGTGTGAGGTTGGACTTCTTTAGACTCCGTTTAGCTCAACCCTACACGACAGCGAGGAGTTTTACTCCATGTTGCACACGGTTACGCCGCGTGTCTGACGGATTACCTCCCTCTTACCTCTTACCTCTGGAAAAAAAAAATGCGGAAACTGCTCAACAGCATATTCTATCGTCTGTTTCTTCATGGATTATTCATTTTTCATTTTTTTTTGTACAATCACTTAAGGGATTTATCTCGTCATCCTCTACTCATGATAGATAGAATCACACTGCAAGTTCAACTCTATGGAAACTTTTCCTTTATTGTGACTGTAGTAAAAATCTTCTATTTCTTTCTATTTGTCATCCCTGATCTCATGTGTAACGTTCTTTCTTTGCACACAGTTTCATACAGTTGTTGCTGCTTTTCGTCCCTCTTGGGACACAATCTTAAGAGGTGAAACCTGAAAAATGAAACTTGTTTTGCGAGACAGACGCAGCTTAAAGTAGTTGAATCGCTAGTTTCATAATCCTTTACTGAGGAGCAACTCCCTCAGGTTTCTCTCCATCCTCCTCAGAAACATTTTGTTTGGACAGTGATGCAACAGAAAACATGAACATGTATACACTATACACTCAGGTTTGGAACAACTGCTGTTATGAATATAAATATTGTTTTTTCCAATTGACAAAGTCTACATCAGGAGGAGGTTAGCGGTGGATGGACGAGTCAAACAAGCACCAGGAGACCAAAAGTCAACGCGTTGAGTTATTTTAAGCTATGTATGTAAATATGTTAGTACGTAACAAACGCACACATGTTGACACAAACCATGATCTTATCCTAAACCTACCCGAGTGGTTCGTTTACCAACATTAACCACCTTCTTTAGAACTGCAACCGTCTGACAGCGTCAAATAGAACGATGACTCATGTCATTTTGGGAGTTATTGGCGTTCAACCCATTCTGTGGTTTGGTTATGAGGACGTGTTGCTTACAGTATATGATTCCATAATTATTCTAAAAAGGTGGTTAAACTCTGTGTCAATGACAAGCAAAGCAAACATCGCCGCTTTTTCCTTCTTGTTTAGTGAAAACCGATTTTCACACAATCGCCACTCCCCCCTCTCATCCCCGCCTCCCCCCCTAACTCCCTCCACGCTCCAATCTTATCTCCCCCTGTAGTTTCTGATCTGTCCCTCTTTTTAAACAGCCTCCTTTCTCCGCTGCTGAAAGAGAACAGCCTCCCATTGTGTGCTTCACAAAGCTCCTTGTTCTGCTCTGCTGGTGTGTGTGTGTGTGTGTGTGTGTGTGTGTGTGGTGCGATCAAGCTTGCAATCATGGAGATTCGGCTTTGGTTTCAAGGTTGCTGTGTTTTCCTTCCATTTGGTGCCGGACTTCTCTTTTGTTGTGATTTTGGATACTTTTGATCCTGGGCCTGGCTTTAGTCATTTTAACTGCTATGCTATTTACAACTACCCTATGAAGCATCACAACAACAGCTGCAGGTGGAGGAGGTGTGAATTAGCTCATGGTATCCTAGGTAGCCCTGGTTAGCCCTTACCTTCTACGTTGACATACATCACTTCAACCCACAGTCAACATTTTATTACGATCCCAAAATTGTGACACACAGAAAAATAACAACACACAATAATAATACCCTGGGTTTGATCGTCAGTGTGACGGTACCATAACGTTGGCGCGCTTGTTGGAGCTCATGCGAGTCCTCAAGGAAACCTGTTGGTCAGTACTCACTGTTCCTCTGCTACTCAGAGAGCGGTAGACAACAGACTTGGCAAACCCTGTGTCCAGCAGGAGGCGCTGTGATGTCTCAATTCAAATTTTGAAAGTTTGAAAATTTGAAAATTTGAAAGTTTGAAAGTTTGAAAGTTGGTTTTCTATCTTTTTGTTGTTTTCTGGAAGATATTGTGTGTGTGTGTGTGTGTGTGTGTGTGTGTGTGTGTGTGTGTGTGTGTGTGTATGTGTATGTGTGTGTGTGTGTGTGTGTGTCAGTGTGAGAAAGAGAGAGACTTTGCAGCCTGTTTTGCACTTGGAACTGGGTTGGTGTGTTGGTGTGTTGGTTGAGTTCCTGGATGACAGTTTGTGTAACCGTTTACCAGAGGGAACCCAAATCCACTCAGGGCATCTAAAATGAAACTCACCAAAACAATTGTCAGAAGCTCAGGCTGTTCTGGGTCAATAGGATTCAAATCTATTCAAGAATTTGATTGAAAAAGTGTCACAACTGTTGCAAATTTGCATCGCTGTATAAATAGTTTTAATGCAAAAATATTGGCCGGTGAGTATTTTGTATTTTCGTGTTGTTTATTCCTGGTGTGTAAAGAATTGTAAAGCATTTTGGATAAAAACACTCTATAATTGCAGCTATTTAATTATATGTATTTCCTGTGAGTGTGATACTTTTACATTACATCATAAGCTTATCAATACTGACGTACTAATGCGTAAGTATCATGTCAGCGTTATAATTGACTAAAGTGTCAGTCACTGAAGCTTGGCATCGTTGTGAGCTACATAAGGCGCATGGTGGCCCTTCCCATCCTGGATGGTGACCAGTCCTCCTCCGTCAGTCTGCCTGTCATTATTCATGGCGATGAACTCCGTCTGCGGCATCAACCTGCCCCACTTCCCTGGTTAGAGAGTCACCCAGGAGCAGATGGAGGAATCAAAGGCCCACATTACACACACACAGACACACAACCACGGGAACCAGCTTTACATTATTTACAAACTGCCCAGTAAGCTTATCATTTATGTAGCAAATTTTTGCGAACAATGTAGTTAACAACCATATATAAGTAGCAAACACACTCAATCACATGCCAGCCTTAGTCAACAACATACAGCAGATTCAATAAATGTTTTTTTCCTTTGGTTTCTGCACATTTATGGCTAACGTACGCGATTCGTCCGTCATAATTCAAGCACAACTTTTCCATCAACAGCAATCGAATAACATAAACTTATAAAAAAGCACTAAAGACTCTTGTCACTTTGTTTTGGAGGAGCGCCATGTGTTCTCTCTAGAGAGCGCCTCTCCTCTTGACTCTCCGTCTCCCGTCTGTCGTTTGCGAGCTCTAAGAATACATTAAAATGTTGTTTCATATGGATGCTGCAGGGGTCTCGCCCATATTAATAATAGAATGGGGAATTTTATATGACAGCCCAGCGTATATATATATATATATATATATATATATATATATATATATATATATATATATATATATATATATATATATATATATATATGGCTCTTACCACCATGTAGTTATCATATGAAGACGTACACGTCTTGTGACAGGGCCGGCTCAGGGATGTGACGTGAGTGTCGGCTTGGGGGTTTTTTTTGGATGAGTGCTCCGCTTGTGTGGCGGAGCTTACAGGCAAGAGGGTGTGTGTGTGTGTGTGTGTGTGTGTGTGTGTGTGTGTGTGTGTGTGTGTGTGTGTGTGTGTGTGTGTGTGTGGGTTGGAGAGAGGTAAGGTGCACGAGACGGGGAACAGGAGGAAACACGCAGCGAAGCGCAGGCGCGAACAAAGAACCAACAAAACACAACATGAGATGTGAATGTGACAGAATCCAGAGAAGTGTCGGTTTATGAGCCTCTGCGTTTGACATGAAGCGACAGAGAAAGAGAGGATTGTGGCCACGTTGAGCTATAAATTGGGTTTCTGGGTATTTCTGTGACGTTATCAACAGAATTATGAAGTTGACATTTGAGAAAATCAATTGATCGCTCGCAGCAGAAGTCAGTATTTTGTCGGCTTGTTTTCATCGGCGTCCGAAATTCGCAGATGATGAAACGGCTGCGAAAAAACCTGCACTGTGAAATACAAAAAGTTTTGTAACGGGTGTGATTAGGCTTACAGAGATTCATGGTGATTTATTTGCTCAAAATGTGTGTGTTTGGTCTGAAAAAACTTGCGTAGGAGAACATTGATATCACTCTCATATACGTACGATAAATATAAGAATATTCAGAACTACAGAATGTAGTTTGTGTGGATTTTATGATCAACTGTATCAAACGCTTTTGAGAGGTGAATGAAGAAATAGATTTTTTTTTTAAATTTTATCAAGGGAGAACACAATGTCATCAACGACTGACGCTGCAACTGTTATTGTGCCGTGACCTGTTAAGCGGAGTTATGCGCCTGACTTTTTCCTCTGCTGCGTTATTTGCTCAAATTTGAGTGCTGAACCATTTCTACAGTTCCGTGTTCATTCGACTCAAATAACCGACCGTAACAGTGATGGTCAGTGACGCTGCCGGGTGACAAGCGGAGACTCCAGGGAGTCATTGCGCCACCAGGCCAAGATGTAGTCCAGCTTCTTCAGTCTTTCTGCTACGCTCGGCTGCTGCTATAGCCTTATGATGAACAGACAGATATGGAAGTGGTGTTGATCTTCTCATCTGTCTCTCAGCAGGAAGGAAAAAGGAGTCTGAATGAATCTGAACTAGGAGACACATTGTTGTGATCAGAATGGGGGGGGGGGGGGGGGGGGGGGAGCTCAAAGCGGGAGGAAGAGTAAGGAGCAAGAGCATATCTCACCGCTGAGATGAAATTGTCTTCGTTGAATGAAAGAACGGACTGAGGGCCTGCGGTGCCACGAAATGAAAGATGGGTCGAGGGGAGAAACAAAGAAGTGGCTCGTTCAAAGACGAATAGTCCCGGTTGGTTGGCTGCTGCAAGTGCTGCAAAAACAGTTTTAACTTGAGAGGAAGGAGTGTGTGTGTAGCGAGCACAAAGTGTGTGCATCGGCACGCACCACAGTCCCTGTGGATGAATCGGATGGAACACCTTTAATAACGCAAACGAAAACCAGCCGTGCCAAAACACGCACTCACCACGTCGATGATTTGTAGCAGCGTGAGGCCGAGTTCCACAACGATGGGCGCCGAGTCATTTTGGACGGGTCTTTCCAGACGATTGTAGTTGACCATCAGGTCGCGGTACAGCTTCCTTTGGTACACGCCACCGTGGCAACCTGGAGCAGAAAAATAGGACCGAATATGAAAGGGTGAGAAGGGTGAAAGAGAGGAGAGGAAGGAGGTTTAAAAAGAAAAAAGGGTTTTACAGGAGGAGAGGAGAGAAGGAAACGAATAATAGATAGTGGAATTACAGGAGTGAAAGAGAAGAGTAACAGGTGCGAGGGGAGAAAATGGAAGAATGTCATGGTAAGTATAAAATAAGACATTTGGAGCAGCGGTGGAAGGAAGTAACACATTTAAGTTCTACTGTTTACGTCTTTAACAGACACTCAATCAGCCCAGCAGTTTAAAAACAACACTTAAGATATACTCCCACTATTTCCAACATTGTTCATGCGGCTCCAAATCCCCCAAGAAATCCGGATTATGTCACGATATGCTGGACGTAATGAGCTCATCATCAACTCGGTGAACTTTAGCTGTGCTTTCTTTTTGTCTCCATTAGACCACATCAGGAGGTTTACGCTGAACAACCAAGTGTCCATCTTGAACAGGAAGGAGTATTACAGCGCAGAAAAAACCCAGTCAGTCGTGAAGGTAGCGTTGCTTCTCTTTCACCTAAAGCTTCTGTTAAATTTGAGTTAGAGCAGCACGTTTTGATTAAATATTAACTCGCTATCGCGATTCTGACTTCCCACAATTAAATGAACACGATCGACGTTTGAAATGCGTGCGGCGTGCGAAACTCTGCTGCGGATCAAGTCGAGCGCTTCTTAAACAGCCAGGGGGAGGCGATCAATATGTTTCAGCTTCACTGTTGGAGAGCTGCAGCGCAGCAGCCTGTGAAAACATCTACTGGATGTTTGCAGCTGCAGTCCAGACTAGAGGAGTAATATTCTGTATATTACTGATTTTATTTCAACAAAAAATGAACTGAATTCAGGTGACAGAGAACCTTATTTTAAGTCTCGATTTGATGCAACGATTTCTACATGAGCAGCAATGTTACTCTGTTTATTTAAACGTTAAAGTGTAAAGAAATCATTTTGTCCCTAAAATCAATGGATAGTCGTGATCTTAACAGAAGTGACATAAGTTTCTGCTCCGCCTTTGATGTGGTAACGCTTTATTTTAAGACCCATTAACGTTCATAAAGCAATAAACGTTTGATGAATGGTTATTAAGCCACTTTAATGTAGTTGTAATCAGACGTAAGTGTTTATTAATGTGTTCATCAAAAACCACAAGTCTCCCTTATGTGGACTCGGTGTGAAAACAGATAGCGAGTGACAATATAGTAAAACACAGGCTGTAATAATAATAATACATGTCTTCATGGGGGAACTTATAATTGTTAAAAGCACTGTACATTATTAAACACTTAAACCAGCCTTGCATCTGCTTAAATTGTATTATTATTATTAAATGTTCTATACTACTTTAAAATGCGAAATAGACACGACTCGATAATTTGAAGGATGTCATAATCACACACACACAAAAAAAAAAAAATGTTTTTAAGTTTCTCATCTTCACCCAATTAAACTTGGGAGAAACAGCTTATTGTCTCAAGTCCAGGTTGCCACCATTTACCAAACTCCCAGACTCCCCCCATCCTTCGGCGTCTCGTCTCAGCAGCGACGGAAAAGGTCTCGGATATTGGAACACATTCCAGCAATTACCGAGTGACAGGCGAGACGCGCGTTCACCGACGGCGACTGAGTGGATGATTAATTAGCTAACGAGGCGAACGTAAACAGAGACGGCTCTCTGGGTGTTTGTGTTTCAGAGGGTTTGTGGCGAGTGTCAGATTGGGGAAACCCCCTAAATCTCGTCTGGGTAATGGATGCAGAGGAAGAAGAAGAAGAAGAGGAAGAAGGCAATTGTCATCAGTTATTATCTTGTCTGTCAGAAATCAAGTGCTGGATCTCTCAAAGCTTTCTCCAGCTGCATGAAAACAAACACGCATTTTGTCATCAGTTTGATTGGTTGAGTGTTTTCAGTGGTTATCGCCGCCGTCATAAACACGACTGTCACTCGAGGTCGGTGTCTTCTCCTTGTGCTTGATGGTTTAGCTCCCACTTATATTGCTGACTTGCTGCCCCCCCCCCCTATGAACCGCAGATCCTCAGGCTCCTATTGTTAATATGTTTTCCTACAGGAAGATGGACAACGTGTCCTCAGCCTCCGTGGACAGACAGAGCTACACACAGGTACAGTAGACTGCACTAGATGCTTACATACAGCATGTCGTTATTATTCCAGTTTGTCCCCAGGCAGTGTGTCTGTGTTATTAGACTGGGCTTTGGTTTGCATCTGGGCTGTATGTTTATCCCTGGAGTGTCCCATATGTGATGCGTCACGTCACTAGTTCACTAGTTACGTAACGTCTCTCTTACTTACAACTTTTGTCCTCCTTCTTTTTAATATGCGCAGTATCTTTGTATTTACTCAGGAGTATTAAGGTTATAATAGCATCTGCTACATACGTTTTAGTATCGCTTAGCATCCCATGAAAGCTTTGCTTTTGCTGACCTCCCGTTCTTTGACTTTTCGCTTCGCTGCAGTGACGTAGGAGTGTACTTCAGGGTGTGTCACTGCACCGTGACATCACCGCTGGGTGTGGTTACAGGTGCAGAAGAGCAGAGGTGGAACGGACTTGAAACCTACAACCAGAGGAGGCAGTAAAAACGCTGCTTTTCTGCCTGGCGTTGAGTCATAAACATTAGTTTCAGCTAGTTTGAATTATTCTTTAATGTCAGCAGGTACTGGACATGTTTCATGCTGTCCAGAGACAGTTATGGGAATATCTGGGAAGACGGCAGAAACAGCTGATTAGTCGTGTGGGTTAAATGTTCACGACGTCAGAATTTATTCGCCAAAGGTATTTCTATAATTCAAGTTGTGCATCAACGCTTTTTAAACAAAGGCAAAAAACCCCACCTCAAGCGAGCTTAAAAAACATGTTTGCACAATTTAGGAATATCTTGGAATTTTCCCTCACAGCTTTTCCAATGCGATATATATTCATATATGAATGGAAACACAGCTATTGACAGATGAGCACCTTGTTGTTGAGAGGAGCCAAACGAACACACTCTGCCTCGTTCATGTGAAACATTCCATGCTGTTGCACAGTGTTGTGTGTGTTTAGATGTGGAGGGATGAGGACAGATAGCTCAACATCAGTTTACTACCTCGGCGTACTTAACTTGTCTGACAGCGTGAACCGTCACGATGAAGGAGGTCACCGGGGTTTTAAAAAGGAAGACCAGATTACTGTCTCATTGTGTTGTGTAGCCCTGAGGGCAACTACCGCAGCGTGGAGAACGTGAACGGGGAAAAGTCACTCTTTGTGCCCTCTTCCTCTCCTGCTTCCACACCTCCTCTCCTTTGATCTCCTCCTTTCATGGATCAATCATTTAACAACATTCTCCACTGCTACTCACCCACAATTTATGGATTCTCACATTTTATAAATGTACAAATTGTTCCATGATTGTTAAGCTCTTATGGAGAGTGTCATTGATATTTATCTCTTTAGGAAGAGGCTTAAATGGGTTGTGGTTGTCAAGAGCATCTATGTAAGCATGGCTGTGCTGCAAATCAACATAATGCTCACAGAACCATAACAAAACTATAAAATGAATACAATGCACTGTTTTGGTTCAGAGAGGGAACCGATTGGTCGAATGCAGGGCTGCAACTAACTTTTTTTTCCATTATTGATTAATATTAAAAAAAAAAACGAATTTCATAATTTAGTCTATAAAACCGTCAGACAACAGTGAAAAATGTTCATTCTGGTGACAGAGAGCCACCATACCCGAAGGTATTCCTTGTGGGTGAAAGAAAGAAGCAGAAACATCACAAGGAACAATGTAACCATCAAAAGGTCGTCATTTTTTTCTTGAAAAGTCACTGAAATGGTTAATTGAATATACAAAATAGTAACTAATTGTTAGCTCTACTGCAATGCAGAAGGAAAAAAAAAAAAGAACAAAGTGGTATTTTCCCGTCACAGTCGGCAACACACTTCAAAGCCGCCGAGTTTCATAACTGAGTAATGGATTGAATGTTAAATGAAGAAATGATATATCGTGAAGCAGAAGAGATACACTTCTGTCCGGCTCATTGTGACTCTCCCATTCTCCCATTCACGTCAAGTGAAACGCATTAATGGATGAATTCAAGCATCCACCCAGCGCTAACTGATTTGCTCCATGATCCAGAACCTCAATGGACATACTGAACCAATACAGACGGAGCCCTGAAGTGGCCTGGAGGCATCAGTCTCATTTCAAATGGCGACCATATCTCTCTCTCTCTCTCTGGCATTCATATTTACATTTCAGAGCCCACCTGGGAGGGCCTCGTTCGATCCACAGTCATTAAACCTCAGTTGTATTGTACGGAAATAAAAAAAAGGGAGTCTTTTATTGCTGCGATGCTGCAGCAGCGGGTAATTCACTTTGTGAGTCGCTCGCTCTTCAAAATCGTTTTTTACTGACTCCTTGTCCTCCACGGTGAGCTCGTTCTTTTCTCTCGTCATAAACGGTGGAACAAATCATTGAGACAAAACCTGCATATCCAGTAGCAATTGACTTCCATACAGGTGGTGGACTTGTGAGAGACAGATTTAAAAAAAAAAATAAGATAATAATCGATATGTAGAGGGTGAGATGTTTTGACTTTTAGTCCCATTGGTCAGGCTCCAAAAACTGTGAGCTACATTTCCAACAGTCCCACCAGAAAGCATCTTTGTAGAAGTCCCACACTGATGCCTTTCAAACTCCACACCTCCAGCTGGCCGCACAGACGTCCGAGGCGTTTCATCGCACCATCAGGGTCATTTTTCTTGGACGCTACATGGAATATTATACAACTGCGCTCGTGTAATAAAAGTTCCAATTCCAAAGTTAAATAAAAAAAAAACTACAGATCCAATCAAAACTCCTGTGTATCTCTTAGTATCCCTGCTCTAGAGCATTAAGTATTATATTAGATAAGAGTACATATGAACTATTTTTGCACCGCTTGCTCCTCTGTAGGTCAGTAGAGAGCAGCTGCAGAGAAATCTTAATTTGTGCGCGTATCATATCGGAGCTTCCGAGGGCCAGAAGGCGACCCATAACAGCATGCTGCTCGCAGCAACGCTAACGTTCTGAGAGAGACGACGGCAGATAAGTGTCAATGTTTCATGTTCCCAAGAGGCAGTTTGGTTTCCAGACTTTAGTCAAGATGATTAACGCATGAAGAACAGTTCTGTATCGACACAATAAATAAAAGATGCAGAATACACAATCAGCCATGAAAACAAGAGACAACCTGCGATCAATGCAACAGGTGACTCAATGATTATATTACAATACTTTTAACATATTGCTGTAGTAGCTTCTGCACATCCACATGTTGGTTTCCGTAGTATTTTCTTTGACAGATGTTTCTTTGGTTTTTCACATTGATGTTGCCGGTGCAATCAATGTGTTCTTCATTTAAACCAGAGAGACCAGGGAGATTAAATATTGATAAACCTCAGGCTGTCTGAACATCGAGGAGACTCGGCCAACTTCGTAATCAAATCGCATTAAAGCAGCTGGTTCACAGATATCTGTAGGAAAATCAATAAACATCCAAAATGTGAGAAGCGAAGAAGAGAGTATAGAACAGAATTAATGAAGTTATTTTCCGCAAGAATAACAAACAAGGTCACTTTGTTCGCTTGTGGAAATATATTTCAATATGTTTCCTCTGACCCAACACACAAATATGATCAAATATAAAACAATGATCCATTTGAATATTTCAGAAACCTTTCAGCAAAGCACATCCAGCAGAAACAGAACAAAATAATCATTCATTTGAAGTTGTGTTTTTTGGTCTCCACCAAAAATACCTGACTCTTAACACCCCCCCCCCCCCCCCCCCCCCAAAAAAAAAAAAGTCAATTAACAGTCATCTAACACTGTCTGAAGGACGACACAAAGGGCCTAAAAGCACATTCAAAGGCTCTTAAATCAATAAGCCAAAACTGTCAACAGGGTAATTAAGGCTATTGTATTCTACAATAATCAGCAGCCATAGAGAAGGACTTGCCTGTGAGTCACCGTGGATGCAGATGAGTCATTCAATTCCATTATGTATTTTCATTTAATACGTGCGCGGTGGTGTAGTGGCTCGAATCCGTCTACAGATTCAGATCACCGTGAGGCTGTGTCCAGGCTACAGTTTGACACTCTGAGAAGCTGATTGGAACAGAGGGGGTGGACACAATACAAACAGCTAACCGTGTGAACGGCAGGAATGTTGTCCTAGAAAATGTCTAGTGAGACACCATATCACTCCTCAGCAAGCAGAGCTTTCACTGCATTGAGGGACACGATAGCTAGAACTCTACTCGGTGCCTCCAGACATGTTCATAGATGTTTACTTATGGTGATTAGGGAACCTATATAGCATCCGATCAAACTGCTCTTGAATCTATTCAAAGCGTCACCATGTTGTCATCTACAACAGCTTTTGTAGCCAATAGACCTTATGACCATGCGGAGCACCTAAGTGTGTCTGGTTTCCTCGTTCTCTACTTTAGTCAGGCAGAAAAAAAAAGTTTAGTATATCACGATTGCTTGAGTCGAACAGGTCTGGACTGTGAACCAGGGATTCAAACATATCACAGAGGTTTAACCTCCTCTGAGGGTCTTCTGGCTCTGATCCAATGTAGTCACGCATTTGACAATCCTCTAGCAGCAGATTACACTGACGGGATGAACGGATCCTCCACCCTCCTTATTCCGGTCCAGATGTTGTCTGACTAATTAAAAAGAGCTCACTGCACGTGCGCGCACTACCACACGCTGCACGCTTGCACATTTAGGAAAACAGAAGTTTATTAAACTGTGGCGATCTTAAGGGATTCCGCAGCACGTATTATAACAGAAATGTAAACATTTGAATATGGAGTAAGATGCATGAAGGGGATTCTTTGAGCTCGCCTTTTAAATTGCCATTCAGAATGAATACTATGACATCTTGTTCTCAAGAAGCATGTCTCATGAAAGGACAATGCATGGACAAACTCCAGAGCATGCCTTTCTTTTGGTCCCTGCATCCTGTGACTGACAGACAGACAGACAGACAGACAGACAGACAGACTGAAGGCAAGGCTCCATCAGTGACCCACCTTTACAGCACAATGTCGCCAACAGGTAAACTCCAATCAATACAGATCCAGTACACTTCCGAGGCTCCATGGCAGCGATGGAGCGGAACTCCCTCTGTAGCCCGCTGGGGATGTCAAACTTGGAGGGAGTGCAGCTCTGTCAGACTGCTGGTTCTCTCTCTCTCTCTCTCTCTCTCTCTCTCTCTCTCTCTCCGTGCTCAGCTGTATTTTATATCAAACATCTCGAGCGTGTCCTTTGCGCGTGTCCCCGTCGCGCAGCCGTGTGCGCGGCGATGATGACGGCCACCTTGTGTCCGCTGGCTGCTTCTGCGCAGTGCCGTCAACCTCCGTCAAGGTTTTGTCCCTTCCAGACATTATCGGGCTCGTCCTCGTCTGCTTTACAGGTAACGACGACTAACAGAGGGACCAACACACGCGCGCAGGGATCCGCAACAGAGGGCGACATGACCCCGCCCCCTTCTAGTTTGGAAAACTTTTTTTCTTACGCATGCAAATGTTTTAATTAAACATCTGTTCAAACCTTGTTGAGCGCATACTCAACTTCATCGTCTCCCTTCCAACCCAGCATATGGATGATCGTCTATAACTGCCTCGTCAGCTCCTCTTATCCTCCTACAGGTGGGAAGGAGTACACTGCTTACTTTGCACTATGCTGTTCCTCCCCTCCTTCTTTTTTTTATTGTCCTCTCCTCTTCTACTGTTTCTCCATTTTCAGTCATAATCTGCACCTTCCCACCCATTCGTTTAACTGTTAACATTACATTTACATCACATTACGGTCATTTAGCAGACGCTTTTATCCAAAGCGACTTACAACATTCAACAAAGGTGTTCAAGAGAACTACTAGTCACCGGAAGTCATAAGTGCATCTCCGTTTTTAAGCAAGCATCTAAGAGCAAAAGTACAAACTAGTGTGAATACAATAAGTGCTGAGTGGAAGGCTCAGGGTAGTGCTTCTTGAAGAGGTGAGTTTTCAACCTGCGACTCCGCTGTCCCCGATATGTTAAGAGTCAGTAAATGGATCTCCAGCCTGCTGATCAGCTGCCCCATCACTACATGTGCATTAATGTCTTTCTCTTGCCATGCCACCTGCTGCATACTGCGCATGGCAGATAAATAGAGTGTTTTCACGTTAAATTTCTTTAGAACACCCTGGAATTTTGAGCCTTGCCGGTACCACCGGCTCCATCAACGTGGCAGCCGTCCAGTGGGGTGAATTCTGGTGCAGGTGGCCAGTTGTTGCAGCAAATTGTCATCTCCGACAAGACAGCCTGAGCTTCAGTGTGGCGCTGTCAGTGGGAAGGGAAACATCTCCAGGGCAGCACATGTGTGTCTGTGCGTCTCATTAGCGTGTATGGAGATGCTTCAAGTGGTCGGTCGGTGTGACGCAGCGATGATCTGCGTCGTGATCCGTCGGCTCGCTCATGTATGCCACACTTGTCGTCTCTGCGTCATCGTCTTAATGCTCTTCTCACTCCTTCTTTTGTCCTCTTAGTCACCCGCAGTGACTCTCCCTTCCACTCCAGTTTTCTCCTTTTCTTTCACCATCTGCCATCTGCCATACCCACTCATTCATTGTTGATCTTCCCGTCTGTCTTCTCTCCTCCTCCTCCTCCTCCTCCTCCTCGTCAAGCTTCCATCCCTCCTCTCCCCCCTCCGTTTCCTCTCCTCCACTTCTCTGCCCTGTACTCTCGCAGTTCTGCCCTGTGAGCGTCAGATGCGAGGCGATGTCCTCGGACCATTACGAGAGGCGCCTGCAGCGCTTCTCTAGCCCTCGCTATCCATCACTCTCCCTCTCTCCCGCTCGCTTCGCTCTCAATCTTCAGTGTGTGTGAACCCCTGTCTCCCCTCCTTGTCTTTCTGTCTGCCTCCGGCTGCAGTCTGGACACAGTGCTGTGCACGTATGTAGACTGCCATCAGCTCACATTAAATAAATGTCCTTCTGGATGAGCCTGCAGGGGTTGGAGTTGGTACGGTGTGTGTGTGTGTGTGTGTGTATTTGTGAAAGTGTGTGGGCGTACGATGTGTCTGTTTCCATGTTCCCTTTTCTCTATGTGCACCTGTTCATTTACTGTGCGGTCCTGTATACTATATTAGGACTGTCTCTTGTTGTCCAACTGAAAGCCCCCCCCCCCCCCCCCCCTCTCCCTTTACTACACATATATTAACACACACAGAAACCCAGAGCGTTACTTTAACGTCATAAACATGTAAACAACATCTGAAGCATGATCGTCAAGCATGGCTGGACATGTAGGTCCATGCTGAGGTTGATGTCACTGAATCGGTTTCAGCATACTTCACCACGTTAAATCAATGCACCGTTCTTGTATGCGAAGATAACTCACTCGAATGCAGCTTCCGGCAAAAAACATTTTTACAGGAAATGACAATCATCGCCTAAATCTGCCGCCGCCCTCCGGCTCTAAGGAGCTTCATAGCGAGTTTCACTCTCGTTGTTTGGCTGTCTTGCACAAACTCTAACCGATCTAGTTCTGCAGCGATACAGCAGACAGCTGATCTCAGTAGGACAGTTTGTCCACTGTACTGGCTGGAGCTGAAAAATATGCTTCACCATCTAGTAGTTGCTAACTTTTTTTTCTTCTGTGTGCTGTTTGGTGCTGGACAGGTTGACATACGTTCGTTTATGAGCTTTTTCTCTGACAGCAATCTGCCCTGCTCTATTCCAGAAGGTATTATTTAGATGTGACCTTTATCATATCTACCATAGATACACTTATTTAGGAGTATGAGCAGTGTATAGGCTCGACTTAAAAAATCCATAACCAATAACACAGTCAATGTACCTCTCAACGTAGCACAAGAGCTAATCCTTCCCTTTGCCTCTTTCGCCTCTCACTACATTTCTTCGCCTTTTATTTCTCTTGGGGAGCGAAACGCATGAACCCAAACTTTAACTTAAGACTCTCAAAAACTAAAGGATGGTCATGATCAAGTCAGGCAGCATCACACCTAGAGACAGGGAAAGTAAAGACAGCAATGGAGCAGGTTTTGCACCACCTAAAATGACCGTATGACGTCGTTGGTGTTACTGGCAGTCTGAGTCATGTACTTGGGAAGTGATGCTACTCACACACACACACACACACACACACACACACACACACAGTTTGTATAAGTGATGTTATACGTTACAGCACAGGTGATACAGTAGTCGTGTTGCTTTGGCTTTCAGTTCAGTCAGTGACTGAATGCATGATCAGCTCTCTCCCAGAACCACAGAGCACAGGAAACCAACTTTTGTAATTTCCCCATGATGTTCAACCAGGGGGTTGCTTCATTGAGAAATGAGACTGACCTTATGGCGAACGTGTGTTTTAGCCTTTTTCCATCCAGATGAGCTTCAATTTTTCAACAGTGATGACAGGTGTGACGCAGAAAACTTGAGTGTTTCTACCAAGAGATTCCCCAGAGTGCTGCTCTGATCAGCTTTTCACTCGTTTCATGTTCATCGCTACACTGGAGCTGTACACAAGAATCACAGGAAGTAAAGCAACGCTGTACGCTCTGTGAGCTTTCATTGTGTATTTGAAGTCTGTGTCTCTGTCAAGCAATGTTACGACTTCAATATGCAATAGCAATACCTGACATACAGTATAAATATCATACATTGGTATAATGGTATGTATTGCAGTCAGACTGCAGTAGATAGTAAATTGCGTTCACTCAGATGGATTAGGTTGCCCTATGGCATGAGGCGAAAACTACCAGTGAGAGTCCATACAGAGTATCACCATCAAACGTATACATGCAGTTACTATTGCAGTCGATGAGCACTTCTGGCCTTTTATATAAGCCGCGCTGTCTGCCTGGCTCTAGGGAGAGCATTGCCGTTTCTGTTTGCCACACTGAAACGTCTCCTCGGCTGTCGCATGGATTTGCCGGGAAAGTTTGTACAGACATTTATGGTCCTCAGAGGATGAACGCTACTGACTCTGGGGATCCTCTGACTTTTCATCCAGTGTCACTAGCAGAGCTTTACTTATACTGTAAAAAAAATACCATCTACTAGATGGTATTTGCACAACATATGTGTTGGATTTCCGTGAAATTTGGTGAAGACGTTCATGTTCGTCTCGAGTGAATCGTAAAAACGGTGGCGATCACTTAGCTTTTCATCTAGCGCCATGCTTGTTTTTATCCAAAGACCTGAGATCCTGAGGGGTTCACACCTTGCTCTGTCACAGTCTGTCTGTGTCACACACACACACACACACACACACACACGACTTGCCCTTCTTGTGCACTCTCATTCTGTCACACCCAAACAAAGAGATACCTGCACACACACACAGACACACACACACACCTGTCTGCCTGAGTCAGATCTGTAGCTGTGAATAATAGAAGAGTGGGCTGAGGTCAGACTGTTCAAGTGCACAGGAAACAAGAGAGAGACTTTCACTTAAAGCATCCCAGCCATTTTGAATAAGTCAGAGAACAAACCCATGTCTCTCTAGAACTAGGTCAAAGCGCACAACGCAGTGGCATCAACTAGGGACCGCCACTCGTAACAATATTTGGCTGGGTGACGAAAGCCCGAAAAGGCCAAGACAAGAAAGCTGCAGCAGCTAATAACCGGAAGGTTGGAGGTTCAGACAGACAAACTCAGCCAGCTGGGAAAATGAGTGCGTGGCAAAGGACAGAGCCACTGTCTCCTCTTGTAACTAATATGACGATGTGCCCTTTAGCAAAGCTGACAACTCAGGGAAGCTTAAGCATAGCTGCTGACAGTATAATGCTATATGACCTTTACCCCCACCACTACCAACGTGTGCTTAATCTCAACACTAAGAGCTTCATAGAGTCTCTGCTGTTTCTAATCTCATCGGACAGATTTGTGTTCCATTGTCCCCTCTCCCTGGACGTCTGCACCGCTCCATGGCATCCTGACAGGTAATGTGTTCACTTCGTATTTGTGTGTGTGCATATATACTATATTTGAAATACTTTTTTTTATCACGTCGTTAAAGTCTGTAAAACAAACTCACCCGTTTAAAAAGATGTTTGCTGCCGTTTAGTGGTGATACGGTGTCATTACAGCCCAAAAAAACCCAACATTAATTGGTCCACTGCATCTGTGTACAGTAACGGGTTCTGATTAACCCTTTAGTACGGTGGACAAGTAGACACTCTTTTTGTATTCTGAAGTCGTTATATTAATCTTTGCTCTCCTAAAGATTAATATAACGATATATCTCCTCCATAGGTCGATCTTCAGACCTCGATCGTTGAGTTACTTTGTGTTATTGTGTTGACTTTGGTGAATCTGAAGTAACCCTTTAAATAAAACACCAAAGCCACAAAATAACACAATCAAAATAATGGATCAAGGCCGTGGTAGACCAGCCACCACGGTAAAATCACTGTTTTTGACAAAGGAGTCTGGTGGCTTTGAAAAGAGCAGATAATATCAGAAATATATCCCTTTAAGGACCAG
Organism: Cebidichthys violaceus; assembly: GCF_023349555.1. Taxonomy (NCBI): domain Eukaryota; kingdom Metazoa; phylum Chordata; class Actinopteri; order Perciformes; family Stichaeidae; genus Cebidichthys; species Cebidichthys violaceus. Next base: position 263,348 of record NW_027176639.1, read on the forward strand.
CACATTTAATTGTCTGATGCTTTTGTGTTGAACCCAGAACTAACAAACAAGAACTTTAATCAAGTTAACACAAACAGTCCTGCAGACCTGACCGGGGTAGCTGCCCACTTTGCCGGGCCGTAAGCGTTACGTTAAAAACAGAACTGGAGAAATGATTTGGTACATTTGGTTTCTTTTAATCATCATCATCATCATTTACAGCATTCACAGCTGACTGGACAACATGGTGCATGTGACACAGAAAGTAACTCATTCATGGATTGATGTACTGCATGTTGTTGCATGTATAATTACAATGTTAGAGATACACAAACATGGATAATCAAATCATACACGCTACTATAACCTGCTTATTGCTTTCATTGCTTTGCACTCGCGTGCATGCGCCTCACAATGAATGACAAGTTGTCATCACTAGTCACTAGTCACTATCAAATGCAAACCATACTTCAGAACTACTACTAGAAAAGAAATATACATTATCATTAAGTCGCTGTCAGACAAAGACAAACCGGAAAACAAGACGGAGAGTATTCGTGAGTCTGTGTGTGTGTGTGTGTGTGTGTGTGTGTGTGTGTGTGTGTGTGTGTGTGTGTGTGTGTGTGTGTGTGTGTGTGTGTGTGTGTGTGTGTGTGTGTGCTCATCAAGGTGTGCTGTAGTACATTTGCAGAGCAGGGGTGAAGATTAGGACAGTTCCCAGTATTGCCACTGTGAGGAAAGCCCACAAGAAAATCCTGTCTAACACCTGAGCCACGAACTTCCAGTCTTGAACAACCTGAATATGAGAGAGAGAGAGAGAGAGAGAGAGAGAGAGAAAAAGAAAGGTTCACAGGTGTGAATCTGTGTCAACCTCATGCAGATTGATAACATTCTTAATTTCTTCATTAAGGACACAAGAACTACTTTGTGCCATTTTTGAGCAAATCAGATTAATTTAACAGATAATAAACTGTAACAGTATGAACTAGAATTACTCCTCCACCTCTCAAATGTCATCAATTCATCATTTCATTCCATCAAACATTTGTATAACATTGTCAAAATTAGTATATGAAATGTCCAAAACCGGGACCTTTGACCTTTGTTTAAATTCTAATCAGTTTTGTGAAATATTTGAAGAAATTCCCTCCAGGTGTTCCTGAAATATTGTGTTCACAGAAACGGGACACACAGACGGAAAACCCGAAAAAAAAAAAACCACATAAGGCCTCAGGCCGTGGCTGTCGCCGGCACAGAGGCATTCAAACTAGAAGAGAACGTAAAACAACAGACTGCGTTCCCACGTTCGCCCACACACCTCTCGTATGAAATGCTCCTTCTTGATGTGACGGCTGATGTAGCGAACTGAGTTTGTGGCTTTCTCCAGCATGGCCAGCCAGGCTTGGTTCTCGTCCTCCTTGCCTGCGAGGGGTCCTCTCTGCTGACCGCCGCCGTGGCCAGGAGCTCCCCTCCTCCCCACACCTTTGCGGGTCTTCAGCTCCGGGCTGCGCATCTCCATATCGGCAAAGTGGTATCTGAGGTAATTGACACTAACTGTTTTATTTTTTTTATTTTTTTGCACATTTGTCTTCTAATTGGCAGATATTAAAGGAAGACTTCCAACATTTTTGGAAATATATATATATATTTGCTTTCTTGCCGAGAGTTAAATTGATACCGCTCTCATGTCTGCATGCTAAATATATGAAGCTGCCACCAGGACCTCTGTTAGCTTAGCATAGAATAAAGACTGGAAACAGGCGTATCAGCTAGCCTGGCTCTGTCCAAAGGTAACAAAATGTTGCTAAGTAGCAAATTAGATCTTGTTTGTTTTACCCAAACAGAAATAAAAGTCTTACAACGACAATTTGCTTTTTCAGAAAGGCTGTATTTCTTGGACCAGGGCCAGTCACTTCCTTGTCTGATAGTTATGCTAAGCTAAGCTAAGCTAATCTTCTCCTCTAACTCTTCTTGAACAGAAAGCAAATTAGCATCTTTCTCAACATGTTGAATCGTTCAGTTGCTCCTACGTTACCTGTCAGTGTGCCCCCTCATACACAGCAGCCTGGGCAGCCTCTGGAGGAACAGGCTCTTTACCCAGGGGGCCATGGGGTGGTAGGTGGCAGAGGAACGATGGTGGACGTTAATGACAAAGACGGTGACGATGATGGAGAAAGTGACGAAGATCATGATGAAGAGCAGGTATTCTCCAATCAGTGGGATCACCTGGGGACCAACACATTGTAAAGGAATCAGTTTAACAGCTGACTGTTTGAAATATGTGTTATTTCGGCAGGAAGTAAGTAATGTCGATTAGCTTCTAGAGGTTTTGTTATTAACATAAATTACACTCATTCACTAAGACTAAGAAAACAGAAATATGTCCTTTACAGAATTACCCACAATGCATGATAGCTGTTGAGGCTTTGACAGTCTATTGCTTGTTCAGCACTTTTTCATGTTGAATTTTAGGATGATTTTGTATAAAATAATACTGGACAACGAATATGGCACAGTTGATAATGGTGGTCTGGAAAAGTCAGTGATTTTGGATGCAGTCACTGTATATTTTGGAGCTCCGTAGGCTTCTGTATTGGATCAAGATGTATCGGACGTCTGGAGCTTCTTGCAGTAATTGAGTTGACATGCAGTTTAAGCTGCAGGTAATTGAGAGGGCTGTGGTTGTGATCCGGACATAATGCAATTAAGATTACAATTAAGATAACTGAACACAGGAAAAAGTAAGAAAGATTGAAAAAGTGAAAGCCCAGTAGAAACTTTAATGGGAACATTAGGCTTAGATGTAAACCCCCAGAGGAGACCCACCTTTGAAGACGAAGGGATGATTTCTTCTATGACAAGGAGGAACACAGTGAGCGACACCAGCACAGATGTGGAAAGCGACAGTTTCTCTCCTTCGTCGGATGGCAGATAAAACACCAGCACAGTTAGAAAGGACAGGCCGAGGCACGGGATGATGAGAAAGAGGGTGTAGAACAAAGGCAATCTCTTGAGGATGAAGGAGTAGGTGAGAAACGGGTACCAGTACACCTCATCCCTCCTGCTTCCCCTTTGTCCTGTCGCATTCAGGATCTCCCACTCCCCGTTATCGAAGAAGTCTTTACGGTCCACGTAGTGATCCACCAGGACCAGGTCCACCATGTTTCCATCGTACGTCCAGGAGCCGAACTTCATGGAGCAGTTCTGACGGTCGAAGGGGAAGAAGGTGACGTCCATGGTGCAGGAGGACTTGTAGCTGGCCGGTGGAGTCCATGTTATGGTCCCGTCCCAACGCACAATGGCTTTGGTCATCAGGGAACCCTCGAAGCGACCGTCCGCACTGGGAGAAGACGAGGAAGACATAAGGTGGTAAGGAACATTAACACACACACACCATCGTATTGTTTGATAAAAATATGATCTAAGATCAAAGAGACTAGACATGGCACAATGATGACATACATATTACCCAGAAATCATCATCAGTACATGACAAAAATATCCCCAAAATGTGTAATTATTCACTCAATTGAATAGCTTTTTGAGAGGGTTTTAAAAGCCCATCCTTCACTCGTCACATTGCTGGAGGGCCCGCTCTCTCTCTGTGGGCCCCCTCACCCCACAGGCCCCAGTGCAACCTCACTGCCTGCACCGTCTATGTTTACACCCCTGGTAAGATGTTGAAAGGACATCAACAAGGAAAAGGGAAATTGATGTAAATGCATCAGAGTCATCAGGAAGCGCCTCGGGATGTGCTACTGATGTGCGCAGAGTGCTGCATAACTCACTTTTCATACAGGACGATATCAGGCAGCCAAATAGTCTCTGAAGGCACTCTGATGGAGGTAATGCCCCCATAGTCATCTGGGTTCCACTTCAGCTTCACGTCAACCCACTCCTTTAAATAAATGAATAACACTGCATGATAAGTAACATCATTTGACACATTTAGACTTAAGAAGTCTTTAAGTGCAGCTTTTTCATTTCAGCACCAGACTGTTAACGGCACAAAGCAAATGGAAACTATGGTTTTTTTTTTATTCCAGTGTTCTTGTGGCCTATCCTCTCCAATCACGGAGAACCTAACATTCTGCACACTTAACAAATTCACACATGTTAAAATAGCACCTAACATATTTAAATATCCAGTTTTGGAGATGGTCGCGTTGACGTTTACCTGCCAGAGCCAGACATTTGTAGTCATCAGTTGATTCTTTTCATCCTGCAGGAAGACAATGAAGAAGCTTTGTTCACTATTTATACACCTTTGAAAGATCTGAGAGGCTAATGAGAAGGTGAGGAGCACACCAGAATCTGGAAACAAAAGGTTGAGTGGGATGACAAAAAGAAGTTAAACCTGGTGAAACTGGAATATAAATGGGATAATTGCTTCTCTTGCTTGGGAAAAGCACACTGCAACAGCTTGAGGGGGGAAGCGCCTTGCTTCAGGCTACATCTACAGAGTTTAATGAGCGAGAGAAGCAAAAGATACTCATCGACCAAAGTACAGAAATAAATGAAGAGAAAGGCATGGAGAGGAGTGACAAGACAGTCATTTAATTTCTGGAAGTCAGAAAGGTTTTCAACGAAACTTGTTGAGTTTCTGTACAGTGAAGGCCTCGCAGAAACATAAACAGAAGATTTTAAATGTTAAACTACAGAAGATAGAACATCTATGGAATAGACTGAAATAGTTTGAGAGGCGCTGAGACAAACCTGATTGCATATCCATCTACTCTGAATAAAAATGGATCTGAGGTGGGGTTTTTTGTTTTATTAAATCACAATAATTTAGCTAGAACACCACAAGATGGCACTCTTCTAAATTTTAATTTTGCATGGCAGAATGTGACCCTCTGTGGAGTTGTGGGAGCAGCTTTGTGCATGTGTGTGTGTGTGTGTGTATGTGTGTGTGTGTGTGTGTGTGTGTGCGTGTGTGTGTGTGTGCGCGCGCCCTTGTCTAAATAATAAATGCAATCTGGTTCCTCTCAGCCTGATGGCCTCATTACTTCCTCTGCTACTATGAACGATTACTTTGGACCACTCCTTTAACCTTTCACCTTTTTTATTTTCCCATTTTATTGCCCATTTAAATCCATCAGCTCCTCCGCCTCCTTGTTTACGTACTCACGTTTGTCCTCGGTGTAAGTTGACCTCACTTCATCGCCACCTCGTTCCACCTCTCACACTCCTAACCTGCCTAAAATAGTAACTTCCTGTCCCGTCCTAACCCGACGACGAGCCGTCTTTGAACCACATTTTTGAACGGACTTCTTTCTATAACGTCCCATGACTCTTCAATAACTCGTTCTGCTTATTCTTATGAGTCTTAGTGATGGTGAGTTTCACTTCCTCCCTTCTGTTCCTCTCTCATTACAAAAAAAAAAAGATAACCATTCTACCCGGAGAAGACTGTAACAGGATTTTATTAACCATGTTACATAAAGCAAATTTCATTATTTTGTATGCGGGGAGCTTCCTTTAACAGGTACACACAGAGGCTGTTTGCTGCGTTAATCTCCTGGAAGCACGAGAGCCTCAATGTCTGGTTCTACTTTGCTCAAGGGAGCTCAGGATGTGATCACTGCTGAATCAGTTTAAAATACCCCCATCTATCTAATATTAATATGACACATAATGTATGGCATGAGCCAGAGCTACCATTCGGGGAAATGAGGTCATGTCCTCAGCATTCTGTCTTATTTGTCTTTGTCTTGTCAAAGGTCAGCCTATATATTGATTTCCCTTCGTTCGTTCTGCGTCTGTCAATTGTGCTAAAATGTAAAGTAATCTCAAAGGCTGCCTACGAATGAGATGGAGAAGCAAAATCTCCACACTTACATATTTCACTTTGCTGAGAATCCACAACAAATTCACTTTCACTTCGTTATCTATTTCCTACGCACTTACTCCCTTTCTCATCTACTTTAATTACAGGAACCTCAACAGCACAAACTGGCCTTAAAGACGACCGCAGAGTGGAAACGGAGAACTTTGATCGGGAGAAATTCCACAAAGGTTCATGCAGGTAAACGGGACATGAGAATGCATTCATCGTTCTGCCAGACAGAGCCTCCTGTGTGTTTGCGTACATCCCGGTGTTGTTTCCTCACCACATCAACCAGCTGTGAGATCTTGAGTCCAAAGCACACTGTGATGGTGTCGTTCGAGTGATGGACGGGCCGCACCCACTTCTGGTAACCCCTGAAAAGGTTCCTCAACAAGGAATCCTCCATCTCGGCCAGCGACACAAAGTCTTCCTGCGCTGGAAGGAGCCAGAGAAGAAAACAGAGATGAAGACGACATGGAGAAGAAGGAGAACATCGTGTTGTTCATGAGAATATAGAGATGGATGTGATTATAAGTAGTGCTGACATTTGTAGATTATTCTGATGCTGTCAAGTTGTTACAAATTGTCAAGACATTTTGCTTAAAACCACAAATGTCAACCCCGTGTGTGTGTGTGTGTGTGTGTGTGTGTGTGTGTGTGTGTGTGTGTGTGTGTGTGTGTGTGTGTGTGTGTGTGTGCTAGAGGATCAGAGGATCGCCAACGTTGTTAGGGTTCATCCTCTGGGTACCGTGAATATCTGTTAAAATAGTCTAAGGAACATATATCAAAACATGAAATACGGATGCGTTTGTTGGATCTAAATATGAATGATAAATAGTTTAGACATATATGTGTTTTTAGAGTAGCCTGCAGTCAGTAGCAGCTGCCATGCTGTTGTTTTCAGCTGTGAGGGAATTGTCTACAACCTGGATCTCAGCAAATAGAATAATTGGAAAAATTGTGTTGTTTTCTCACATATTTACTGTTGTTTTTTTTTGTTTCTTTCAAAGGCTGCTCTGACGAAATGAAAAGCATGGGATTCTGCGACGCAACGGAACAGCGGCGGCTCGTACGTAACCATAGACAGCAGTGTGGGAGGGACATAGTTCATCGGATGCTGTATCGCCTTCGTCCTTGTGTGTGTGTGTGTGTGTGTGTGTGTGTGTGTATCAGGTAAAGACCGTAATTGCAAAATCCATGTCGTTGCCAAACGACATGGATTTTGCAATTACGGTCTTTACCACCCACCCTGAGTCTGGACCAAAGTGGTGAACTGACTGATCAACCAACAGACCGACATTGTCATACAGAACCATGCTAAATATGGACAAAGCAAGACATTTAAGAACTCTATCTCTGACTCTTTTTTTTTTTTGCATGCATGTAATATTCATGTACACAGAAAGCTGTGTGCATACATGTCAGCTATTTCTTACATGTTGAAGAACATACAAAGACACAGTCGTGCATGAACAAAGTGAACCTCCCAAGAGTCTCAGGAGCAAGTGGAGGGAAAAATGAAGTCAGGGCTTAAGAGTCAGGCGCGCACACACACACACACACACACACACACACACACACACACACACACACACACTGTCAACCCTGGACTGACAGCTGGCCATGGCCGAGTGAATGCATCTGAGCTCCCAAGGCTGACAAAATGATCATGCTGACATGATCGCCTCAGACAGAACAATCGCCAGGGGAGACGAGCTGAGCTCAGAGCGCTTTGTGCAGCCAGGCACGAGACATAATAGTCAGTTAAAGAGCGACGCTCACTCTGAGCGGGAGACGGCGCATTGAAGGAACTCTGCTTTCACTTCATCAGCCACCTGGTGAAGAGCAGACAGCTGGGAGATACCAGGTCTCTTAGATAGACAGGTACAGAAAACACACTTGAATGCAGTTTGGTTCGACTCCGTTCAAAGTACAGCAGGAGCTATATGTCCTGTCGAAGTGTCCTTGAGCAAGGCATTGCACCGCTTCCCTGTTACGCATTATAACTCATGAAAGATGCGGATGACGGCAGCATTTTGCCGGGCGCTCGCAGCATTATTTCGGTATTTATACTAGAGCTGCACAACATATAGGCTCCCCTCTCAGTAGCTCTATCAACACTGAGTTCTGAGCACTTAAGGGAATAAGAGGACAGTATTCGGCACCGCCAATGGTTAGCGTTGCGCCAGAGACGGCGGCTGATAGACAGAGAGCAGAAGTTTGAATCAATAGCCTCTCGAACAAGGGGAACGGAGCAGAGGACTGGAGAGAGCTGATAAGGGAAGGAGTGAGACGGAGTGAACCCGGAGCAATTCCCTTCAGTGACTGAGAGAAACAGAACAAGGGGGGGGGGGGGAGGGGGGGGCAGGGTAGAGGTTGGAACAGGAGGAGAAGTTAACTGGGGCAAGGGGAATGAGAACAGAGAGCAAAACAGATAGCAAGTTGAGAGCAAATTCCCATTTCAGCTCGTTTCTCAACACAAGGTTGTGAACTGAGCAAGCAAGTCCCTTTCACCTGACATGCTGCATACATCACTTCATGCACTATATTCTGCTCTAGTTCAATATTTAGTTTTGGGGTTGATTCTAACTTAATCTATTTTATCTGTCCCTGAATTTACACTTTAATTATCCAAAATTTTGCATTTGTATTCCTGGTTCTCACTTAAAGGACCTATTTGAAGGATGGAACTTAAGGGTTCAAGGTTTAGGATTGCTTTTAGAATTTTTTTTTTTTTTTTGAATATGTTATTACAACAGCATGAAGGACATCCTAAAAAAGCACAAATGTTTGTATTACACCCTCCAAAATGTGATGGCCCGTTACTATGGAACGGTGTAAATGTCTGTCAAATTAGTTTGGTCAGTTCATGTTTGTTGTTTTAGTATAGTTGTAGTTTCATTTTTCTGTCTTCTAAGTATTTTGTTCACACACACACACACACAGAGTGTCTATGTCACTCTGCTCTGCAGTAGAACGACACACTCAGTCGACCCACTTATCCCTTCAGTCTGTTAGAACAGAACCTCTCTCGTTCCTGCTAGCACTGGGCCTGATGCAGGTTGTCTCGTCTGTTCTGCTGCATCTTGTTCTCTAATTCTCAGTGGATTTCTTCAAAGAACCGGTAGCCCAATGGATTTGAATGCACAGACACTACTTGTCAGTAGGATCACTTCATTGTTGGGTTTGTATTTTATCAATAGTTTCTACTATTTAGTACGGTAAGACAAACGTGTGTGTGTGTGTTCCAACAACCTTGTCTCCTGCAAATAACATTCCCGTAAAAGTAAACTGCAATTATGTTTCCAGGGAATATTACAGTTGCAGTTCTAAACATGAGGTTAGTGTTGTGAATAGAAACAAAACAAAAACGCTACAAAACTACTTTGTTAGGTTTAGTAAACGTTCGTGGTTTAGCAACTGTGGTCTCCTGGGTGAAAGTCTGTGTTTGTCTGATCCATCCTCCGTGGACTTGGATTAGAAACATAGACCGCAGACAACATCATCTTTAGGAGACCAGGCTGCCATGTAAGGAAACGAGAAAACAAGATGGCTTAAGGCTGTGTGTGTGCATTGGCACACTTATATTTCCTGTCTTCCGTCTACTCCTGTTTCCTGTTGGGCGTGTTTAAAAATCTCAAGTTAAAGTACACAGACTGTTCAGACTCAGATTACCTCCCGTTGCATCAGATCCCCCGTAAAGCGCGGTTTGTAAGGGCTTGAAATGTCCCGTCAGTACGATCGGTCCTCTTAACTACCGTCTCTACAGGAAGCGACTCTTGTCTCAAGATCAAAATCAACAAAAAACACAAACACACACAGAGGCCAAACTAGTTAAACACCACAGGGATGGATTCCTCTCCAAGAGCCGGCTCCCTCCCTCAGATAGAGCCTGATTGACTCTGTGTGTGTGTGTGTGTGTGTGTGTGTGTGTGTGTGTGTGTGTGTGTGTGTGTGTGTGTGTGTGGGTTGGGTGTGTGTGTGTGGGTTGGGTGGGTGGGTGGGTGGGTGTGTGTGTGTGTGTGTGTGTGTGTGTGTGTGGGTTGGGTGGGTGGGTGGGTGTGTGTGTGTGGGTGGGGTTGATTGAGCACAGGTAAAGGGCATACTATTGATTACAACGCACAGGGGGGATGGGGCTGATTTGGACAGTGCACACACATACACTGTTTGTGTGTGTGTGTGTGTGTGTGTGTGTGTGTGTGTGTGTGTGTGTGTGTGTGTGTGTGTGTGTGTGTGTGTGTGTGTGTGTGTGTGTGTGTGTGTAAGACAGACAAACTACAGCGAGCTGATTATTGACACAGGCTAACCCGGCATTCAAACAAACACCCCGCTATCTCCTCAATCTGAAACACCCCATGGCTGACACAGTGGTACGATCGCCTTGCCCCATCCACCATCTGCTCACTGTGGAACCACAGTAGGATATACCATTGAGGAGGGGTGGGGGGGTGGGGGGGGGGGTAAAAGGATGGGAGGAAAAACAGAGGGGAGCTATTTTTTTTTCTTTCTGTTTGTGCCTTTCCTCAATGCAGTCCTCATTGATTGATTTCTAATGAGATGCTTCCAGACCTTTTGGAGAAAAGGGGAATCAAGAGAGAACTGAGCTCACAATGCAACAGCTTTACCCATAATGCAACAGGACACGTATCTCTGGGGGACGTTAATACGAATCCCACTGCTTTCCTTTTAGCACTCGAGCCCTGAGATTGGCCAGGCGCCCCGTGCTCTGCGAGGTACCGGTATAACCTGATTTGTTACTACTCACGGTCCATGTCCAACCTTAACCAATCATCTCTAGCTAAACTAGTTACGCAGGGCAGGTCTTGTGGATTCATAATTACTTTTCACAATGGTTAACCCCCCCGTCGGTCATGACGCCCTTGAGGCACGTACGTGTGTATGAGCGTATAGGCAAGACACGTCGGTTCACACGCAGTAATTGGATGTCAAAGATACTCAGCGTCACATGACCAGAGGTGACCGCATGTGTGCTATAGTACCACACCCACGCCTACACCTGCTGTTTTCATCACTACTTTAATTAAAAGAAATAGTTCCTGGAAACTGTAGTCAGCAAGGCATCTGGAATATATCCAGAATAACTGGGACAGTATTTCAGGAAGGAGATGTCGTGTTTTACATTTTAAAGGTGATTTTCCATTCATCTTTATTGAGTTGACGACCATACATGTTTGGAGACCAATATTTGAAAACCTGGACAAATAAAATCTGAGATATCTGCGTGATGATGTTTGAGGGAAGTGAGGATTAAAAATAAGTAAATTGTAATTTGGCATCAATAGCATGGCATGCCAACCCGCTGTAGGTGGCATGATGCCCTCGCAAGAAGCTCGGTGTCCGTTTAAAATGTGATTCCTCGTGAACGTTACCCTGGACCGAGGCCGTCTGGGACAGATTAATGGTCGCTGATGGTGATGAATTAATCGTTTTCATCAACTCGCCATTAATTCTCCCTCCTGCTCCCTGTCACCAGCACACAGACACAGCATGTGCTGCAAGAGTCACTCCATCTCTAGATTAAAGGGATGCAAATGATGTACAATACACTGATAGCAACACACACACACACACACACACACACAGAGAGTAAGAAAAGAGAGAGAGAAGACTGACTTTCTGTAGCATAACACCACAGTGACACACTCTCTGATTCTTTACTTTTCCATAAAAACACCTGAGCAGCTTTATTATTTTAGGGAATTATTTTCCCGTTCATTTCAATGCGTTTCATTGTCGGTCTTACATCCCAAGGGGGGGCGCTGCGCTCCCGTCCTTTAATAAATAATGACCGTGCTCCTCTCACCTGACCCCATCATTGTTGTCCCGCTGCATCCCGCTCGATTAACAAGCGGAAGTCACATTTTGATTTGTACAACAACATGACTGCCTGTTTATAAAACAAAATTTCACAATTAAGAATAATTGGGCAGGATGGAACACATCAGCGAGTCACGCTGCTATAGATGAATGGGACCGTAAAGGGCATGCTGTGCGTTTTGATCACGCAACAACGATCCCAAATTATGCTCACCAAAAACACCAACGTATGCGGGTGTCTCAAGTCAATTTACCCCTAGTTTAGAAAGACAAGATCAGCTCAGCTTCAACAGTTTTAAAAGACGACTGTGTTCCCCCGATTCTTACCTTCCATCGTAGCCTCCCCGAGAGCGAGGGACAACCACAGCGCCGCGACCGCAAACTTCATGCTCCCTCGTATCATCTACGACACCGATCGGTTGTGTCCAGAGCGGGTATCAAATCATCGTACCGTCCGCACACAGTCCTGCAGTGTGCGCTTCAACATCTGAGCGGGACCTCCGGAGTTACCACCGCTGTGCGCTGTCCAGTTTAAATAATAAAGGACAGCCGGCTGTCGGTGGATTTGTATATAACACGGGTCCGCCTTCACAATGTTGAGCAGCAACAGCTCGTGTGATTTTTGTTCTGTCGCCGGTTCTGTTTCCCCGCAGCCTCTTTTTTTTCCCGGTGCGTTTTGTAAGTGATCCAGTGCGCGGAGGTGGATGCTGCCGGAGCGGAGACCGGTGCTGAGGGCGGGACGGAGGAGGGCTGGCCCGTTACAGGATGGAGGGAGGACGCGGACTGCGGAGGACGGATCCCATCCAGAGGTAAATAAATTAATAAATTATGACAGACAGACAGACAGACAGGCAGACATACAGATATATTGGTGTGAAATAGTATTAAATAAAAGGCCAGTTGGATGTAGGTCAAATGCAAGGCAATGCAAAAAATAATACAAGATGAGGAAAGGGCTTGCCTAATATAAAAGAGTGTAATTTAATAAGAGCAGTGTACATCCATATATTCAAATATCAGGTGTATATTTAGCACCAGTGATGGGTGCGGTCATAACTTAAGGGCTTATAATAATAGCTTTAAGAAACATGTGAACCCATTAAGCCACACAACAAAAGTGGGGCTTAAAACTGAAGACAATCAGTGTTTTTCAACCTTTTTTTTCTCCGTGGCTTCCGGCTGCAGCGCTGCTCCTCAACACTGGACCAACTAAGAAAGAGCTGGTCCCCATTATTAAGTCTCCTCGATGCTAGGTTGAAACATACAGGAAGGTAGCCTTTAATAAAGACAACTTCATCAAAGGTGCCACATCAAAAAGTTAACGTGAATAAGCAAAGGATCGGGTGGAGCGGTTTGCCACGAGTGTAACGGTCATTGATGTTGTGAGGCACTTTAGTTTATGAGAACTGACTTGAGATCATCTTCCAGGAAGCAGGGACCTGCACGTTTCCTCTCAGAGGCACATCACATTGTTTTATCGGCAGTGAGTCTGCACCATTACTGTAAATCACCCGAGTGCAATTTAATGCTTCATTTATTCAGCCACACACTTATCATGCAATATGTCACCGCACGCCATGGCATGCCATTATCTCCTAATGTCACAGGGAGGCTCTGTGTCGCGAGGCGACAACTCACAGAGAATGTTTTTCAGAAAAACTGAATCCATGCCGACGTTCTAACGACACTTGATGACTGAAAGAATACATTCTGCCACATCATGTGGGCAGCGTGGACCCTGAATACAGCCTACAAGGTATATTAGGCCACAAGACCGGGAGTGGTTGTGCTTCTATTTTACATATGTTGTTATTCCAAAGCTATCACCTTTCACTGATAAGAGGCGAAAGTGGCGGGGATGAGCACTTACTCTGGCACAATCAATCTAATTACCTGCTGTACGAGCCGAGCGGATGAGGCGATCTAGTTATCGATCTCGCAGAGAGTTTCCGTGTTGGAGAAATTGAGAAATACGCATCTCCTTCTGGTTCGGTTCACTACTGCTATGAGAAGAATGGGAGTGGATTTATGGGGGTGCAAAGGTCCGACAGCCAGAGCGTTCTGCAGAGAACACACAGCTCAGATTCATTCGAATTGTGTAATTTATTTAAGCAATCAAATGAGCTGTTAGTTGACTCGTAAAGAACTCGAGGCGAGCCAGTGTAGGAGATGGAATGGACTCTCTCTCTCTCTCTCTCTCTCTCTCTCTCTCTCTCTCTCTCTCTCTCTCTCTCTCTCTCTCTCTCTCTCTCTCTCTCTCTCTCTCTCTCTCCCCGCGTAATTAATTTTCAGCTAACAGCAGCTGGAAGAAGAACTGCAAGGTGAATCATTCTGCACCCACGCACAAACACGCAAACAAATGCATGAGATGCTGATGATGGTTCATCCATCATCAGCATGGACACATACCTCTTTGCAGGTCACATGGCACTTGGACGCTTTTGTTGGCTTCGAGCGTCTCGTTAAATGCTGTCTTGCTCAGGCACCTGATCGCCGCTCAGCTATTGCCAAGACTTGCCCACAGGGGGGGAACCTAGCCTATCTGTCTCTCACACACACACACACACACACACACACACACACACATCAAGTAGGCACGACCTTCCTGCTTATCTAACACCCAAACAAACTCTTCTGTGTCAGTGCACACAAATTGCTTCAGTCTTTTTATCCAACGCTGGAGGTGAATGTGCATTCTGGATGCTCTTTAAAATTCCCGACTACTTCAGTAATTAGTCTCATTCCACTTTCAATCCCTGTTAATTAAGGAGATGAGTTCACATTAAGGTCGAGAGAGCAACGTGTGCTTTAATTATGAAAGAGAGACATCTTTTTGACGGAATTGTCAAAACGACTACATATTTTGGAGCAGGAGACAAAGGTCTTCTTACTTCTTGTTCTTTCTTTCTCCAGCTTTGCACGAGCTTTGTAACGTGTTTACCTTCAGTCGTCATCCACATTTTAATTCATATTTTCTTTCTGTTTGAGAAGGAAAAAGAGTAACTAACCAGAGAGCACCATGGAGTCCATTGTTGTCTCTTTTTTGCATTGAATGAGTGCATTGTTTATGTCTAAGAATGTGGATGTGTGGTGACCTAATGCAATGTTTTATGTTGTTGGATTACTCAGTCACTGTAGAGCTGCAGCTGGCCTTTCAGGTAACTTCAACCGGCTGATGCTTAATGCAACAACATAAAGGCATGACTGCCTGGATACACACACGCACACACACACACACACACACACACACACTGTGCATATGTGTGAAAACAAACTACAAATGTCCCTGCGCTCTTCATCAAACTGCTGTTGTTCCAGCAACTGTTTAACAGTCACGCTCCGGTGTGTGTTCAGTGACCTTTTCACTCCGAACAGAAAGGTAAACAACAATAGGAGCATTCGCCCGCGGCCGAGTCCACGACTGTGTTCTATTGCATTTATTTTGCACTCAGTTTGAACCCGTCAGACCCAGGAAACAGAGGCCACCTTGAATATAGAATTAGGATTACTATTAATTGAAGGCTGACTCCTCTGACTACTGGAAGTGTCTGAAGTCACTCATTCTGTTTGGGAGTGACATACGAAGAAGCTTGACTACCCTTTTTGAGGTTGTAGGTCAGGTACTTAAGAATAAATATATAAAAATCAAAAAGTCTTTTGATGAAATAGAAAGGTAAATGTGAGAGTGTGCTCGCTGAAATAGACGTACTGGTAAGACAGTGTTGTGGTGCATTAGCCTGATGACTTTGAGACTGGATCCATTGCAGTATGAGCATAATCAGCTAAATTTCACACTGGAAGATTTAGAGAAAGCTGACATTGAATCCCTACTGCACCAGCTAATACCTGGGACTTCAGCTGCTGTCATTTGTCCTACTGATTCTATGTCACCTTATTATCCTTCCCTAAACTCCTCCTGTCCCTCCTTTTTATACTTTTTTACGTTTTTATCATTTATTAAAAAGTTGGGAAGTTTCTTTTTTTTTTTTTTTTTCTTCACCTTGAGAGTCCGGTGTTTCAACAACAGTGTTTACTTGTGTGCAGGTTGTGTGTTTTAATGCAGATTAGTAGCTACTTCTCTGGTCTCGGACTCTGGAAGTGTAACCCACAATAACAAGATCTGGAGGATGGAACAAAAGTCACTTGTTTGTCTCATAGTTCATATCTTCTTTCCAGACTATAGCGACTGCACAGACTAGAGCGGGTTTGTGAAAGTGTATGAAAACATTCTCTCCAAGCCACCACTGGTGCTCCATGCTGCTCTGTTGTTAGACTCCAAAGCCACACAGAGGGTCAGGGAGATGTGAAACCGCCGGATCCTTTTGCTGATTATGACAAAGCGATAAGTCAGATTTTCTGCCCCAGTTGCCATGGCCGGGAGCAGCTGCAGCGGCAGCGTAGCATTCGCTCTGCCTTTCCACCCGAGCCGGTCGATTTTCAATGATACAGAAAAGCAAGGAAGATCCTGCCGGCCCCCGCCGTCCAGCACATGCTGGGGCCACAGGAAGGGGGGAGGAGGGGGGGGGGGGGGGGGGGGCATACTCAAAGAGAAATGGTCAGAGAGAGAAAAGAGGACACGCTGTTGGCTTCGTTAGCACACCAGTTCATGCATGAAGGTAAGAGGAACAGATAGACACACACACACACACACACACACACACACACACACACACACACACACACACACACACACACACACAGGCTTGTTTTAGTCCCTTAGCGAGGTAATCGCTTACGATAATTCCCTGGAAACTTACATTAACATTACCAACCATATGTGTTATGTCTCATTAACTCACATGGGATGGATAGCAGATATGGCAAAGATTACAAATGTGTCATTTAAGGCTTAATAAACTGTACTGACATTTACATTATATACATATTGAATTTGTATTTAATTACATTGATTCCACATGTTTGATTTGGTTTTAAGCACCGTGTCGGAAATATTGAAACTCTTGGACACAACTTTTAGGACTCTAAAAACATAAAAACATACTCGTACAAGGTTGGCTTTGGCAAATGTATGTTTCGTTAACTTTTGATAAAGAGCAGTGCACAACAGCTTCCCTAAACGTTTGAATTGGAAACATCTGTCACTGTCTCTAAAGCGATGGATGAAACGGTCCTCTACTACCTTAAGCCTGACTCATTAATCACTGACCTGGTCCTAACCCAGAAAACAAACATGTTAACCCTTAACTTGAGCTTGTGGGGACCAGTAGTCTTCATCAAAATGAGTCTGTTCAATGAGAGCGTACGAACACATGTAGGATTCAATGTGATGTGATTAATGGTGCACGTGTTGTAGTCCATTCGATGCAGTGTAGAAGTGAAGTTGTTTGTGAAAGTCATCACTTTACTGTCGGTCAGCAGCAACACATCGAGATCTGAACTGACGTTTTCTTTGTCGAAACATTTTGTTTGTTTTCTGAAGACAGCTAAAGGAGCTTTCAGTGAAAAATGAGGGCATCACAAAAAAAACACACAAGCAAATACAAGTTACATGCACACACACACACACAGACACACACACACACAGGAGTTGGCATTAAATAAAACCAAGTCTGTCGTTTCCACTCTACTTCTCTGCCTCTTTTCTGCTGAAGCTGTCACAAAAATATTCCGGTAGAGAGACAGAGATCTGAGTCACTGCGACTCACCGTCTGCACTCGTGGATCCTGCGCACCTCGACGCGAGCACTCATGCACCATCTGCACACACACACACACACACACACACACACACACACACACACACACACACACTCCTCACGCTCCACCGCTGAAGTTGTCACAAAAAATGTTCTGGACCCTGAGTTAAAGGTACGACTCAATCGGACTCTTTCTTTCTTACATATTTTACTCCCTCTTCTTACACACACACACACACACACACACACACAAACACACAAACACACACACACACACACACACACACACACACACACATACCCTGTGATCCACTGTATAATACCACCCTCGAACAGACCAGTATCTGAAGCTCTGCAGTGTGTCCTGGGGGTATAGCTGTGGCAGCTATCAAAGAATAATGATTCACTCAGCCCTGTTTTAATATGGAATATTTGTCTCTAATATGCTTACAGACACACACACACACACACACACACACACAGACACGCTGTTTTTGTTGTATTACTGTATCCATACTAAAAATAGAAACGTGTGCAGTGATTCGTAAGGATTCTCAAAAGCCTCGCATGTGATTTATCATGAATTTCTGTCACTTGCTCTTCAAATATCTACAAAACTGTTCAGTTGATTGATTGTTACACTCTCTGCTTCGCTGGGAATTAAAGTAAAACTACGTAGCATTAACTTAAGCATCTCCGCTCAGATAAGTGAACAGACTGCTTGTGTGAAGAACCCTGCTCTGTTTAAAGCGTGCCATGGCAAATCTCAGCGGAGGTGATTGAAGCTAAAAAACGGTGCTTTTCATGGCGTAGACGGTGGGCGCAGCACGTATTCTGAAGCGTATAAATAAGAAGAATTGATACTAAAAGAGCGATCGGTGTGTTATTATAAAAACATGTCTCTTGCCGCCCACTCCTGTTCTCTGAAGAGCTCTCAGCGCTCGGGTCTTTAACAAGATTCCTGATGGATAGGTCATTAAAGATCCGTTATCTTGTCACAGTGCTATCGCTTTGTGCAACCACACATGTTTTCGGGGGCCGACAGGCAGCATGAATGTGTCCTTCCAGGTGTCTTAGTGTGTCAGATCATAATGGAGATTGCGTGACTTCCCCTGAAATGACCCTTTGATATCAGTGCTATCAGTGAGAGAGCTCTTTAATAAATGAGGACCATGGCTGACGTATTGATGTTAAACTCTTTGGATTACTGCACACTGTCCCCGTGTGTTTATGTTTAATCACAGCTTCAGCAAAGTTGCTTGATCACAAAAATATAATATATATATCCATGACACTCCATGTCCATGTGTGGCCCACTCATTTTACCAATATTTGTTTATGATTGCAAGATAATCTTTCTGACGTTTTTGTATTTTTACAATACATAGAACCTGCTGATTTTCATATATTAAAGAAATACTTATTATTGGCTTTCTTTATGAGTTTCAGATGAGATGATCATGTCTTTGTATCGAAGATGTAGTGAAACCAGACACACGTTTATGTCAGATAATAGTCATGAACTGCTCCATGACTCTACAGCTCTGTATTTCTCTGCTACGACCCCGTTTTGCTCTGACGAATCAAATCGCTAGGATTGGATTTAGACACCTAACCCTCTGCTTCTAGAGGGGAAAATAAGCCAAGCTAAGCTAATCAGCTTCTGGCTCTAGCTCCACAGTTAACACAAGAGTGGCATCAATGTTTCCCAAAATGTTGAACTCATATTTTAAAGGATAATTCTGGGTTTGTTCCAACTTTTGAACACAACGACATCAAGTGTAATGTGGTAACAAGAGACCCAAGCGAGAGAGGTCTTAAACAGGCCAAGCGTTTATTTAACATTATTGAAAGTTAAACAGAAAGATGTCTGCAATAATCTCTCATTGTACAAGAAAAATGGATGCATGCACAACTTTGACACAAGTTGTAATGAACAAGGGTTCAACAGAGGTCATTATACGGTAAGGATGTCATCGTAACACAATGTGCATCTCTTCCCTTACAGGATGAGTTGTGAGTGGAGGACTGGGTTGGCTTGTTACTGTGGGCTCTCAAACCTTTCATGAATTATTGAGAGGCATGCAGCCTCTTACTTGTTCCTTCTTTCCCGTCTGGCTTGTTGGCTATAATGATGAGAAGTATGTGGGGTTATTCACAGACAAATACACACGTGATACTTATGCTGCCACTATGTACTGTACATGTACTATGGGAATACATTCTTGAATAATCAACATTTCCCTGCTGACGGTGAAAAAAAAAAAAACCCTTGTACGTGAGGTACTGGACTGGAACGTTAACGGTAAACAACGAGGCTGTGGGAACCCTGGTATATGAGCACAAACTTGTATTTTGATCCCGAGGCGAGGGCTCACATGAAGTGTTCAAATCTGAAAATATGATGAGCCAAGAAAACATATACTAGAACCTGAATAGAGCTAGACAGCAGTTAGTCAAAGCTGTTCGTAAAGCAACACACAGAAATCAGAAATTCAGTCTGACGTTCGATCTTTGATAATCACACCTTCCCTCCTTTTATGATGTTTTGTTTTTCTTGTTTTAAGGTCAACTGTCAATGTCAATGTCAATGTATAGCTTGTGTTTAGTAAAGAAGAGGTATGGACTCAACAATGGTTTAAAATGAGTTGTTGAATTGAAATATTGCAGGGAAAAGGGCTCAGATGTCAGAATTATACACGGCCTCGGTGTCACATGCAGTGGTCTCTCTCTGCAGCTCAAAGCTGGATCATATTGTTCCTATTTCCTAATTGCTGATGGTTTCAAAAATTGGGAAAAATGTCACTGAAAAGCTGTATCTCAAAGACGCCAGAGCCACCCCATATGAGAATATGCTTGTATTTGATTCAGTCTATTTATGCATGGAACGCTTCAAAAGTGCCTGGAGTGCATTGGATAATGCTTAAGTTCTCGCTGTTCCGACTAAACTCAACATAAGTAAAAAGCATTATTTATGCGACGGACTGTAGGTTTTGAATGAGAGGAAGGTTTATTGCAGGGATAACGGGTGGTGAGGCTGAGATGGAGCCTGAAACATTCACTCAAATACTAAGAAAATAACACGTTGTTCCTGTACTTTGTGCAAGATGTCTGTGTTTTTGTTATTTTATCTTTAAAACGGTTGCATTGTTTTTCATTTTGCATGTATTTATTTGTGGGAATGTTGTGTTTGGAAGCAGCGTGCAATTATAATATACTTTTTGCAGTGAAATCACAATACCATCGGCAGTGTGCGATGTTGTCCTACATCTCCCTCCCACTGCTCTGTGCGCCTGTGAGAGTTGCTCAGTTTAACATCGAACATTACATCTTGTGATGTCCTGCCTCCGCCCGCCATCAAAGAAACACCTCTCTGCTGCTGTGGACCACATCTCTGTCTTTCTTCTTTTCCTCTACCTCTTCCTCCTCCGATAATCCCACAAGAAAAAAGAAAGAAAAAAAAAAGGAAAGTCACGAACGCCTTCATAAGTACAGTGGAACAAAGTAAGGGAAGGATTTCAGTACGCAAAAACACCTCGTATGTGTTCAACACACGTGTCACAACGCAGGTTTTTTAAAGGAAAGAAGGTGAAGTTTGTGTATTCTTTTGTCTGCGTGTTAAAGACTCAATTTCAGAGCTTTGTGGATGTGGTTGTTCCTGAAAAGGTATTTGTCCTGATAAGCTTCCTCTGTTTCTCACTCCATCATAACTCTTAATATCCAGTGTTTACACAAACCATTAAAAATCAATTTAAAACTGACACTCAGCTGTTTTACACTCTTTGTCAGCAACTTTGTCAGTGCGAGCAATCTCCCTGAGAGCAACAGAGCTTCAGACAGCACAATATGTGGTCCTACATTTGCCTACTTTTTTATTGCAATGCTAAAATTAGGACATTTAACACAATGTTCAATGCTGTCATCATCCCTCTCATTCATTTTTTTATCAAATGTGATTTCTCATCAACTCTCTGCAAACTCCTTATCAAATAGAAGTCTCGTCTTAAATCCTTGGCAGCATTAAAAACAAATAATGTGTATAAATATTACACCAGGGACTGAAGCAAGCGCAAGGTTGCTTTGCTTCATCTATTATCACAACTTGGCTTTTCATATCAAGTCATATGACATGATTGAATATGCCAGTGCAGTTTTCTAAAGGGACACGGATGTACATTTTTATTATATATGACAATGTTTCCTATTAGGATTGAGGACTGTTCCTTTTTGCTAATCCCACAGAACATAAAACATGAATCATTCTATACATTGTAGTTCCAATTCTGTGTGACATCCCAATTTTTAACTAAGACCCATTTGTAGACGGAACTCCATATAGTTGATTTTGTTAATTTTGTTGCTGGATAAAGTTCAGTACCTTCATTAGGAAATCCTCACTCTTCCTTTGCTGATATAGCTGCTATATACAGTCATTGTATAGTATGTCGAAAAAAGTCATAGTATAGTATGTTGAAAAAAGTGATAAAAAAGTAATTGTATAGTGTGTCAAAAAAAAAGTGATGAAAAAGTCAGTTTAGTGTTTTTTTAAGTCGTGAAAAAAACACAGTTTTATATTACAGTCCTTTTATCCAAAGCGACTTACAATTCAGTATCGAATGACTTTTTATGACTTCTTTCGACATTCTATACTATGACTTTTTTATGACTTTTTTCGACATACTATACTATGACTTTTTTATGACTTTATTCGACATACTATACTATGACTTTTTTATGACTTTTTTCGACATAATATACTATGACTTTTTTCGACATACTATACTATGACTTTTTTGACATACTATACTATGACTTTTTTATGACTTTTTTTGACATACTATACAACGACTTTTTTATGACTTTCTTCGACAAATTGTTAATTGTGGTCACAGTGGCTAAGTGGCGAGCAGGGCCAACTTTCAATCCGAGGGTCATTGGTTCGAATCCCAGCTTTTGCGCTACTTTTTTTGACATACTATACTATGACTTTTTTATGACATTTTTCAACATTTTTCGACATACTATACTATGACTTTTTTATGACATTTTTAGACATACTATACTATGACTTTTTTATGCACTATAAAAAACACTGTCTAACTGTGGTTACCGTGGCTAAGTGGAGAGCAGGGCCATCTTTCAATTAGAGGGTCGTCGGTTCGAATCCCAGCTCTTGTGCTAATTCCTTTGACATATACTATACTATGACTTTTTTCTGACTTTTTTCGACATACTATTCTATGACTTTTTTCAACATACTATACTACGACTTTTTTATGACTTTTTTTGACATACTATACTATGACTTTTTTTGACATACTATACAATGACTTTTTTATGACTTTTTTCAACATACTATACTATGACTTTTTTATGACTTTTTTCGGCATACTATACAATGACTTTTTTATGACTTTTTTTGACATACTATACTATAACTTTTTTATGCACTGTCAAAGACACTGCGTGACCGTGGCTAAGTGGCGAGCAGGGCCATCTTTCAATTAGAGGGTCGTGGGTTTGAATCCCGGCTCCTGTGCTATTTTTTTCGACATACTATACTACGACTTTTTTATGACTTTTTTTGACATACTATACTGTGACTTTTTTCGACATACTATACAATGACTTTTTATGACTTTTTTCGACATACTATACTATGACTTTTTTATGACATTTTTCGATATACTATACAATGACTTTTATATGCACTATCAAATACACTGTCTATCTGTGGTCACCGTGGCTAAGTGGCGAGCAGCGCCATCTTTCAATCAGAGGGTTATCGGTTCAAATCCCAGCTTCTGCACTAGTTTTTTTGACATACTATACTATAACTTTTTTATGCACTATCAGAGACACTACCTAACTGTGGTTACTGTGGCTAAGTGGAGAGCAGAGACATCTTTCAATTAGAGGGTCGTGGGTTTGAATCCCGGCTCCTGTGCTATTTTTTTCGACATACTATACTACGACTTTTTTATGACTTTTTTTGACATACTATACTGTGACTTTTTTCGACATACTATACAATGACTTTTTATGACTTTTTTCGACATACTATACTATGACTTTTTTATGACATTTTTCGACATACTATACTATGACTTTTTTATGACATTTTTCGACATACTATACTATGACTTTTTTATGCACTATAAAAGACACTGTCTAACTGTGGTTACCGTGGCAAAATGGAGAGCAGGGCCATCTTTCAATCAGAGAGTCATTTGTTTGAATCCCGGCTCCTGTGCTACTTTTTTTGACATACTATACTACGACTTTTTTATGACTTCTTTCGACATACTATACTATGACTTTTTTATGACTTTTTTTGACATACTATACAACGACTTTTTTATGACTTTTTTTGACAAATTGTTAATTGTGGTCACAGTGGCTAAGTGGCGAGCAGGGCCAACTTTCAATCCGAGGGTCATTGGTTCGAATCCCAGCTTCTGCGCTACTTTTTTTGACATACTATACTATGACTTTTTTATGACATTTTTTGACATTTTTCGACATACTATACTATGACTTTTTTATGACATTTTTAGACATACTATACTATGACTTTTTTATGCACTATAAAAAACACTGTCTAACTGTGGTTACCGTGGCTAAGTGGAGAGCAGGGCCATCTTTCAATTAGAGGGTCGTCGGTTCGAATCCCAGCTCTTGTGCTAATTTCTTTGACATATACTATACTATGACTTTTTTCTGACTTTTTTCGACATACTATTCTATGACTTTTTTCAACATACTATACTACGACTTTTTTATGACTTTTTTTGACATACTATACTATGACTTTTTTTGACATACTATACAATGACTTTTTTATGACTTTTTTCAACATACTATACTATGACTTTTTTATGACTTTTTTCGGCATACTATACAATGACTTTTTTATGACTTTTTTTGACATACTATACTATAACTTTTTTATGCACTGTCAAAGACACTGCGTGACCGTGGCTAAGTGGCGAGCAGGGCCATCTTTCAATTAGAGGGTCGTGGGTTTGAATCCCGGCTCCTGTGCTATTTTTTTCGACATACTATACTACGACTTTTTTATGACTTTTTTTGACATACTATACTGTGACTTTTTTCGACATACTATACAATGACTTTTTATGACTTTTTTCGACATACTATACTATGACTTTTTTATGACATTTTTCGATATACTATACAATGACTTTTATATGCACTATCAAATACACTGTCTATCTGTGGTCACCGTGGCTAAGTGGCGAGCAGCGCCATCTTTCAATCAGAGGGTTATCGGTTCAAATCCCAGCTTCTGCACTAGTTTTTTTGACATACTATACTATAACTTTTTTATGCACTATCAGAGACACTACCTAACTGTGGTTACTGTGGCTAAGTGGAGAGCAGAGACATCTTTCAATTAGAGGGTCGTGGGTTTGAATCCCGGCTCCTGAGCTATTTTTTTCGACATACTATACTACGACTTTTTTATGACTTTTTTTGACATACTATACTGTGACTTTTTTCGACATACTATACAATGACTTTTTATGACTTTTTTCGACATACTATACTATGACTTTTTTATGACATTTTTCGACATACTATACTATGACTTTTTTATGACATTTTTCGACATACTATACTATGACTTTTTTATGCACTATAAAAGACACTGTCTAACTGTGGTTACCGTGGCAAAGTGGAGAGCAGGGCCATCTTTCAATCAGAGAGTCATTTGTTCGAATCCCGGCTCCTGTGCTACTTTTTTTGACATACTATACTATGACTTTTTTATGACTTTTTTCGACATACTATTCTATGACTTTTTTCAACATACTATACTACGACTTTTTTATGACTTCTTTCGACATACTATACTATGACTTTTTTATGACTTTTTTTGACATACTATACAACGACTTTTTTATGACTTTTTTTGACAAATTGTTAATTGTGGTCACAGTGGCTAAGTGGCGAGCAGGGCCAACTTTCAATCCGAGGGTCATTGGTTCGAATCCCAGCTTCTGCGCTACTTTTTTTGACATACTATACTATGACTTTTTTATGACATTTTTTGACATTTTTCGACATACTATACTATGACTTTTTTATGACATTTTTAGACATACTATACTATGACTTTTTTATGCACTATAAAAAACACTGTCTAACTGTGGTTACCGTGGCTAAGTGGAACGCAGGGCCATCTTTCAATTAGAGGGTCGTCGGTTCGAATCCCAGCTCTTGTGCTAATTTCTTTGACATATACTATACTATGACTTTTTTTGTACTTTTTTCGACATACTATACATGACTTTTTTCGACATACTATACTATGACTTTTTTATGACTTTTTTCGACATACTATACTATGACTTTTTATGACTTTTTTTGACATACTATACTATTACTTTTTTCGACATACTATTCTATGACTTTTTTATGACTTTTTTCGACATACTATACTATGACTTTTTTCTGACTTTTTTCAACATACTGTACTATGACTTTTTATGACTTTTTTCGACATACTATACTATGACTTTTTTATGACTTTTTTTGACATACTACACTATGACTTTTTTATGACATTTTTTGACGTACTATACTATGACTTTTTTATGCACTATCAAATACACTGTCAAACTGTGGTCACCGTGGCTAAGTGGAGAGCAGGGCCAACTTTAAATCAGAGGGTCATTGGTTCGAATCCCGACTCCTGTGCTACTTTTTTTGACATACTATACTATGACTTTTTTCTGACTTTTTTCGACATACTATTCTATGACTTTTTTCAACATACTATACTACAACTTTTTTATGACTTTTTTTGACATACTATACTATGACTTTTTTTGACATACTATACAATGACTTTTTTATGACTTTTTTCGACATACTATACTATGACTTTTTTATGACTTTTTTCGGCATACTATACAATGACTTTTTTATGACTTTTTTTGACATACTATACTATGACTTTTTTTGACATACTATACAATGACTTTTTTATGACTTTTTTCGACATACTATACTATGACTTTTTTATGACTTTTTTCGGCATACTATACTATGACTTTTTTATGACTTTTTTTGACATACTATACTATAACTTTTTTATGCACTATCAGAAACACTACCTAACTGTGGTTACTGTGGCTAAGTGGAGAGCAGGGCCATCTTTCAATTAGAGGGTCGTGGGTTTGAATCCCGGCTCCTGTGCTATTTTTTTCGACATACTATACTACGACTTTTTTATGACTTTTTTTGACATACTATACTGTGACTTTTTTCGACATACTATACAATGACTTTTTATGACTTTTTTCGACATACTATACTATGACTTTTTTATGACATTTTTCGACATACTATACTATGACTTTTTTATGACATTTTTCGACATACTATACTATGACTTTTTTATGCACTATAAAAGACACTGTCTAACTGTGGTTACCGTGGCTAAGTGGAGAGCAGGGCCATCTTTCAATTAGAGGGTCGTCGGTTTGAATCCCAGCTCTTGTGCTAATTTCTTTGACATATACTATACTATGACTTTTTTTTTACTTTTTTCGACATACTATACATGACTTTTTTTGACATACTATACTATGACTTTTTTATGACTTTTTTTGACATACTATACTATGACTTTTTTATGACTTTTTTGGACATACTATACAATGACTTGTAAAAAAGTAATTGTATAGTATTACAAATGTATTGTATGTCGAAAAAAGTCATAGTATAGTATGTCGAAGAAAATAGCGCAGGAGCCGGGGATCGAACTGCAAACCCTCTGATTAAAAGGTAGCCCTGCGCTCCACTCAGCAACGGTTAACACAGAGTGATTGGGTATTTGACAGTGCATAAAAAAATCACAGTATAGTATGTCGAAAAAAGGCATAAAAAAGACATAGTATAGTATGTCGAAACAAGTCATAAGAAAGTCATAGTCAAGTATGTCGAAAAAAGTAATTGTATAGTATGTTGAAAAAAGTCATTGTATAGTATGTCGAAAAAAGTCATAGTATAGTATGTCAAAAAAAGTCATAAAAAGTCATAGTATAGTATGTCGAAAAAAGTCATAAAAAAGTCAGAGTATAGTATGTCGAAAAAAGTCATAGTATATTATGTCAAAAAAAGTCTTAAAAAAGTCATAGTATAGTATGTCGAAAAAGTCATAGTATAGTGTGTCGAAAAAAGTCATAAAAAGTCATAGTATAGTATGTCGAAAAAAGTCATAAAAAAGTCATAGTATAGTATGTCGAAAAAAGTCATAAAAAGTCATAGTATAGTATGTCGAAAAAAGTCATAAAAAAGTCATAGTATAGTATGTCGAAAAAAGTCATAAAAAAGTCATAGTATAGTATGTCGAAAAAAGTCATAAAAAGACATAGTATAGTATGTCGAAAAAAGTCAAGTATGTCAAAAAAAGTCATAAAAAAGTCATAGTATAGTGTGTCGAAAAAGTCATAAAAAGTCATAGTATAGTGTGCCGAAAAAAGTCATAAAAAGTCATAGTATAGTATGTCGAAAAAAGTCATAGTATAGTATGTCGAAAAAAATCATAAAAAAGTCATAGTATAGTATGTCGAAAAAAGTCATAAAAAAGTCATAGTATAGTATGTCAAAAAAAAGTCATAAAAAAGTCATAGTATAGTGTGTCGAAAAAAGTCATAGTATAGTGTGTCGAAAAAAGTCATAAAAAAGTCATAGTAAAGTATGTCGAAAAAAGTCATAGTAAAGTATGTTGAAAAAAGTCATAAAAAGTCATAGTATAGTGTGTCAAAAAAAGTCATAAAAAGTCATAGTATAGTATGTCGAAAAAGTCATAGTATAGTATGTCGAAAAAAGTCATAAAAAAGTCATAGTGTAGTGTGTCGAAAAAAGTCATAAAAAAGTCATAGTATAGTGTGTCGAAAAAAGTCATAGTATAGTGTCTCGAAAAAGTCATAAAAAAGTCATAGTATAGTGTGTCGAAAAAAGTGATAAAAAAGTCATAGTATAGTATGTCGAAAAAAGTCATAAAAAAGTCATAGTAAAGTATGTTGAAAAAAGTCATAGTATAGTATGTCGAAAAAAGTCATAAAAAAGTCATAGTATAGTATGTCAAAAAAGTCATAGTATAGTATGTCGAAAAAAGTCATAAAAAAGTCATAGTATAGTATGTCGAAAAAAGTCATAGTATAGTATGTCAAAAAAAGTCTTAAAAAAGTCATAGTATAGTATGTCGAAACAAGTCATAAGAAAGTCATAGTCAAGTATGTCGAAAAAAGTAATTGTATAGTATGTTGAAAAAAGTCATTGTATAGTATGTCGAAAAAAGTCATAGTATAGTATGTCAAAAAAAGTCATAAAAAGTCATAGTATAGTATGTCGAAAAAAGTCATAAAAAAGTCAGAGTATAGTATGTCGAAAAAAGTCATAGTATATTATGTCAAAAAAAGTCTTAAAAAAGTCATAGTATAGTATGTCGAAAAAGTCATAGTATAGTGTGTCGAAAAAAGTCATAAAAAGTCATAGTATAGTATGTCGAAAAAAGTCATAAAAAAGTCATAGTATAGTATGTCGAAAAAAGTCATAAAAAGTCATAGTATAGTATGTCGAAAAAAGTCATAAAAAAGTCATAGTATAGTATGTCGAAAAAGTCATAGTATAGTATGTCGAAAAAAGTCATAAAAAAGTCATAGTATAGTGTGTCGAAAAAAGTCATAAAAAAGTCATAGTATAGTGTGTCGAAAAAAGTCATAGTATAGTGTCTCGAAAAAGTCATAAAAAAGTCATAGTATAGTGTGTCGAAAAAAGTCATAAAAAAGTCATAGTATAGTATGTCGAAAAAAGTCATAAAAAAGTCATAGTAAAGTATGTTGAAAAAAGTCATAGTATAGTATGTCGAAAAAAGTCATAAAAAAGTCATAGTATAGTATGTCAAAAAAAGTCATAGTATAGTATGTCGAAAAAAGTCATAAAAAAGTCATAGTATAGTATGTCGAAAAAAGTCATAGTATAGTATGTCAAAAAAGTCTTAAAAAAGTCATAGTATAGTATGTCGAAACAAGTCATAAGAAAGTCATAGTCAAATATGTCGAAAAAAGTAATTGTATAGTATGTTGAAAAAAGTCATTGTATAGTATGTCGAAAAAAGTCATAGTATAGTATGTCAAAAAAAGTCATAAAAAGTCATAGTATAGTATGTCGAAAAAAGTCATAAAAAAGTCAGAGTATAGTATGTCGAAAAAAGTCATAGTATATTATGTCAAAAAAAGTCTTAAAAAAGTCATAGTATAGTATGTCGAAAAAGTCATAGTATAGTGTGTCGAAAAAAGTCATAAAAAGTCATAGTATAGTATGTCGAAAAAAGTCATAAAAAAGTCATAGTATAGTATGTCGAAAAAAGTCATAAAAAGTCATAGTATAGTATGTCGAAAAAAGTCATAAAAAAGTCATAGTATAGTATGTCGAAAAAAGTCATAAAAAAGTCATAGTATAGTATGTCGAAAAAAGTCATAAAAAGACATAGTATAGTATGTCGAAAAAAGTCAAGTATGTCAAAAAAAGTCATAAAAAAGTCATAGTATAGTGTGTCGAAAAAGTCATAAAAAGTCATAGTATAGTGTGCCGAAAAAAGTCATAAAAAGTCATAGTATAGTATGTCGAAAAAAGTCATAGTATAGTATGTTGAAAAAAATCATAAAAAAGTCATAGTATAGTATGTCGAAAAAAGTCATAAAAAAGTCATTGTATAGTATGTCAAAAAAAAGTCATAAAAAAGTCATAGTATAGTGTGTCGAAAAAAGTCATAGTATAGTGTGTCGAAAAAAGTCATAAAAAAGTCATAGTAAAGTATGTCGAAAAAAGTCATAGTAAAGTATGTTGAAAAAAGTCATAAAAAGTCATAGTATAGTGTGTCAAAAAAAGTCATAAAAAGTCATAGTATAGTATGTCGAAAAAGTCATAGTATAGTATGTCGAAAAAAGTCATAAAAAAGTCATAGTATAGTGTGTCGAAAAAAGTCATAAAAAAGTCATAGTATAGTGTGTCGAAAAAAGCCATAGTATAGTGTCTCGAAAAAGTCATAAAAAAGTCATAGTATAGTGTGTCGAAAAAAGTCATAAAAAAGTCATAGTATAGTATGTCGAAAAAAGTCATAAAAAAGTCATAGTAAAGTATGTTGAAAAAAGTCATAGTATAGTATGTCGAAAAAAGTCATAAAAAAGTCATAGTATAGTATGTCAAAAAAAGTCATAGTATAGTATGTCGAAAAAAGTCATAAAAAAGTCATAGTATAGTATGTCGAAAAAAGTCATAGTATAGTTTGTCGAAAAAAGTCATAAAAAGTCACAGTATAGTATGTCGAAAAAAGTCATAGTATAGTATGCAAAAAAAAAGTCATAAAAAAGTCATACTATAGTGTGTCGAAAAAAGTCATAAAAAGTCATACTATAGTGTGTCGAAAAAAGTCATAAAAAGTCATAGTATAGTGTGTCGAAAAAAGTCATAAAAAGTCATAGTATAGTATGTCAAAAAAAGTCATAGTATAGTATGTCAAAAAAAGTCATAAAAAAGTCATAGTATAGTATGTCGAAAAATGTCATAAAAAGTCATAGTATAGTATGTCGAAAAAAGTCATAAAAAAGTCATAGTATAGTATGTCAAAAAAATCATAAAAAAGTCATAGTATAGTGTGTTGAAATAAGTCATAGTATAGTGTGTCAAAAAAAGTCACAGTATAGTATGTCGAAAAAAGTCATAAAAGGTCATAGTATAGTGTGTCGAAAAAAGTCATAAAAAGTCATAGTATAGTGTGTCGAAAAAAGTCATAAAAAAAGTCATAGTATAGTATGTCGAAAAAAGTCATAAAAAGTCATAGTATAGTGTGTCGAAAAAAGTCATAAAAAAAGTCATAGTATAGTATGTCGAAAAAAGTCATAAAAAGTCATAGTATAGTATGTCGAAAAAGTCATAAAAAAAGTCACAGTATAGTATGTCGAAAAAAGTCATAAAAAGTCATAGTATAGTGTGTCGAAAAAAGTCATAAAAAAGTCATAGTATAGTATGTCGAAAAAAGTCATAAAAAGTCATAGTATAGTATGTCGAAAAAAGTCATAAAAAAAGTCATAGTATAGTATGTCGAAAAAAGTCATAGTATAGTATGTCGAAAAAAGTCATAAAAAGTCATAGTATAGTATGTCGAAAAAAGTCAAGTATGTCAAAAAAAGTCATAAAAAGTCATAGTATAGTATGTCGAAAAAAGTCATAGTATAGTATGTCGAAAAAAATCATAAAAAAGTCATAGTATAGTATGTCGAAAAAAGTCATAAAAAAGTCATAGTATAGTATGTCAAAAAAAGTCATAGTATAGTGTGTCGAAAAAAGTCATAGTATAGTGTGTCGAAAAAAGTCATAAAAAGTCATAGTATAGTGTGTCGAAAAAAGTCATAAAAAAGTCATAGTAAAGTATGTCAAAAAAAGTCATAGTAAAGTATGTTGAAAAAAGTCATAAAAAGTCATAGTATAGTGTGTCAAAAAAAGTCATAAAAAAGTCATAGTATAGTGTGTCGAAAAAAGTCATAAAAAGTCATAGTAAAGTATGTCGAAAAAAGTCATAGTATAGTGTCTCGAAAAAAGTCATAAAAAAGTCATAGTATAGTATGTCAAAAAAAGTCATAAAAAGTCATAGTATAGTATGTCGAAAAAAGTCATAAAAAAGTCATAGTATAGTATGTCGAAATAGTCATAGTATAGTTTGTCGAAAAAAGTCATAGTATAGTATGTCGAAAAAAGTCATAAAAAGTCATAGTATAGTATGTCGAAAAAAGTCATAAAAAGTCACAGTATAGTATGTCGAAAAAGTCATAGTATAGTATGCCAAAAAAAAGTCATAAAAAAGTCATACTATAGTGTGTCGAATAAAGTCATAAAAAGTCATACTATAGTGTGTCGAAAAAAGTCATAAAAAAGTCATTGTATAGTGCGTCAAAAAAAGTCATAAAAAGTCATAGTATAGTATGTCGAAAAAAGTCATAGTATAGTATGTCAAAAAAAGTCATAAAAAAGTCATAGTATAGTATGTCGAAAAATGTCATAAAAAGTCATAGTATAGTATGTCGAAAAAAGTCATAAAAAAGTCATAGTATAGTATGTCAAAAAAATCATAAAAAAGTCATAGTATAGTGTGTTGAAATAAGTCATAGTATAGTGTGTCGAAAAAAGTCACAGTATAGTATGTCGAAAAAAGTCATAAAAGGTCATAGTATAGTATGTCGAAAAGTCATAAAAAAGTCATAGTATAGTATGTCGAAAAAAGTTGAAAAAAAAGTCATTGTATAGTATGTCGAAAAAAGTCATAGTATAGTGTGTCGAAAAAAGTCATAGTATAGTATGTCGAAAAAAGTCATAAAAAAGTCATAGTATAGTATGTCGAAAAAAGTCATAAAAAGTCATAGTATAGTATGTCGAAAAAAGTCATAAAAAGTCATAGTATAGTATGTCGAAAAAAGTCATTAAAAAGTCACAGTATAGTATGTCGAAAAAAGTCATAGTATAGTGTGTCAAAAAAAGTCATAAAAAAGTCAAAGTATAGTATGTCGAAAAAAGTCATAGCATAGTATGTCGAAAAAAGTCATAAAAAGTCATAGTATAGTATGTCGAAAAAAGTCATAAAAAAGTCATAGTATAGTATGTCAAAAAAAGTCATAAAAAAGTCATAGTATAGTGTGTCGAAAAAAGTCATAAAAAGTCATAGTATAGTATGTCGAAAAAAGTCATAGTAAAGTATGTTGAAAAAAGTCATAAAAAAGTCATAGTATAGTATGTTGAATAAAGTCATAGAATAGTATTTTTTTTTAAATCACGAAGGCGTGATAGTGTGTCGAAAAAGTCATTAAAAAAAGTCATAAAAAAGTCATAGTATAGTATGTCAAAAAAAGTCATAAAAAGTCATAGTATAGTATGTCGAAAAAAGTCATAAAAAAGTCATAGTATAGTGTGTCAAAAAAAGTCATAAAAAGTCACAGTATAGTATGTCGAAAAAAGTCATAGTATAGTATGTCGAAAAAAGTCATAAAAAGTCACAGTATAGTATGTCGAAAAAAGTCATAGTATAGTATGTCGAAAAAAGTCATAAAAAGTCACAGTATAGTATGTCGAAAAAAGTCATAGTATAGTATGCCAAAAAAAAGTCATAAAAAAGTCATACTATAGTGTGTCGAAAAAAGTCATAAAAAGTCATACTATAGTGTGTCGAAAAAAGTCATAAAAAGTCATTGTATAGTGTGTCGAAAAAAGTCATAAAAAGTCATAGTATAGTATGTCGAAAAAAGTCATAGTATAGTATGTCAAAAAAAGTCATAAAAAAGTCATAGTATAGTATGTCGAAAAATGTCATAAAAAGTCATAGTATAGTATGTCGAAAAAAGTCATAAAAAAGTCATAGTATAGTATGTCAAAAAAATCATAAAAAAGTCATAGTATAGTGTGTTGAAATAAGTCATAGTATAGTGTGTCGAAAAAAGTCATAAAAAGTCACAGTATAGTATGTCGAAAAAAGTCATAGTATAGTATGTCGAAAAAAGTCATAAAAAGTCACAGTATAGTATGTCGAAAAAAGTCATAGTATAGTATGCCAAAAAAAAGTCATAAAAAAGTCATACTATAGTGTGTCGAAAAAAGTCATAAAAAGTCATACTATAGTGTGTCGAAAAAAGTCATAAAAAGTCATTGTATAGTGTGTCGAAAAAAGTCATAAAAAGTCATAGTATAGTATGTCGAAAAAAGTCATAGTATAGTATGTCAAAAAAAGTCATAAAAAAGTCATAGTATAGTATGTCGAAAAATGTCATAAAAAGTCATAGTATAGTATGTCGAAAAAAGTCATAAAAAAGTCATAGTATAGTATGTCAAAAAAATCATAAAAAAGTCATAGTATAGTGTGTTGAAATAAGTCATAGTATAGTGTGTCGAAAAAAGTCACAGTATAGTATGTCGAAAAAAGTCATAAAAGGTCATAGTATAGTGTGTCGAAAAAAGTCATAAAAAGTCATAGTATAGTATGTCGAAAAAGTCATAGTATAGTATGTCAAAAAAAGTCATAAAACAGTCATAGTATAGTATGTCGAAAAATGTCATAAAAAGTCATAGTATAGTATGTCGGAAAAAGTCATAAAAAAGTCATAGTATAGTATGTCGAAAAAAGTCGTAAAAAAAGTCATAGTATAGTATGTCGAAAAAAGTCATAGTATAGTGTGTCGAAAAAAGTCATAGTATAGTATGTCGAAAAAAGTCATAAAAAAGTCATAGTATAGTATGTCGAAAAAAGTCATAGTATAGTATGTCAAAAAAAGTCATAAAAAAGTCATAGTATAGTATGTCGAAAAATGTCATAAAAAGTCATAGTATAGTATGTCGAAAAAAGTCATAAAAAAGTCATAGTATAGTATGTCAAAAAAATCATAAAAAAGTCATAGTATAGTGTGTTGAAAAAGTCATAGTATAGTATGTCGAAAAAAGTCATAAAAAAGTCATAGTATAGTATGTCGAAAAATGTCATAAAAAGTCATAGTATACTATGTCGAAAAAAGTCATAAAAAAGTCATAGTATAGTGTGTCAAAAAAGTCATAAAAAGTCATAGTATAGTATGTCGAAAAAGTCATAAAAAAGTCATAGTATAGTATGTTGAAAAAAGTCATAGAATAGTATGCCAAAAAAAAGTCATAAAAAAGTCATACTATAGTGTGTCGAAAAAAGTCATAAAAGTCATACTATAGTGTGTCGAAAAAAGTCATAAAAAGTCATTGTATAGTGTGTCGAAAAAAGTCATAAAAAGTCATAGTATAGTATGTCGAAAAAAGTCATAGTATAGTATGTCAAAAAAAGTCATAAAAAAGTCATAGTATAGTATGTCGAAAAATGTCATAAAAAGTCATAGTATAGTATGTCGAAAAAATCATAGTATAGTATGTCGAAAAAAGTCATAAAAAAGTCATAGTATAGTATGTCGAAAAATGTCATAAAAAGTCATAGTATACTATGTCGAAAAAAGTCATAGTAAAGTATGTTGAAAAAAGTCATAAAAAAGTCATAGTATAGTATGTTGAATAAAGTCATAGAATAGTATTTTTTTTTAAATCACGAAGGCGTGATAGTGTGTCGAAAAAGTCATTAAAAAAAGTCATAAAAAAGTCATAGTATAGTATGTCAAAAAAAGTCATAAAAAAGTCATAGTATAGTGTGTCGAAAAAAGTCATAAAAAGTCATAGTATAGTATGTTGAATAAAGTCATAGAATAGTATTTTTTTTTAAATCACGAAGGCGTGATAGTGTGTCGAAAAAGTCATTAAAAAAAGTCATAAAAAAGTCATAGTATAGTATGTCAAAAAAAGTCATAAAAAGTCATAGTATAGTATGTCGAAAAAAGTCATAAAAAAGTCATAGTATAGTGTGTCAAAAAAAGTCATAAAAAGTCACAGTATAGTATGTCGAAAAAAGTCATAGTATAGTATGTCGAAAAAAGTCATAAAAAGTCACAGTATAGTATGTCGAAAAAAGTCATAGTATAGTATGTCGAAAAAAGTCATAAAAAGTCACAGTATAGTATGTCGAAAAAAGTCATAGTATAGTATGCCAAAAAAAAGTCATAAAAAAGTCATACTATAGTGTGTCGAAAAAAGTCATAAAAAGTCATACTATAGTGTGTCGAAAAAAGTCATAAAAAGTCATTGTATAGTGTGTCGAAAAAAGTCATAAAAAGTCATAGTATAGTATGTCGAAAAAAGTCATAGTATAGTATGTCAAAAAAAGTCATAAAAAAGTCATAGTATAGTATGTCGAAAAATGTCATAAAAAGTCATAGTATAGTATGTCGAAAAAAGTCATAAAAAAGTCATAGTATAGTATGTCAAAAAAATCATAAAAAAGTCATAGTATAGTGTGTTGAAATAAGTCATAGTATAGTGTGTCGAAAAAAGTCACAGTATAGTATGTCGAAAAAAGTCATAAAAGGTCATAGTATAGTGTGTCGAAAAAAGTCATAAAAAGTCATAGTATAGTATGTCGAAAAAGTCATAGTATAGTATGTCAAAAAAAGTCATAAAACAGTCATAGTATAGTATGTCGAAAAATGTCATAAAAAGTCATAGTATAGTATGTCGGAAAAAGTCATAAAAAAGTCATAGTATAGTATGTCGAAAAAAGTCGTAAAAAAAGTCATAGTATAGTATGTCGAAAAAAGTCATAGTATAGTGTGTCGAAAAAAGTCATAGTATAGTATGTCGAAAAAAGTCATAAAAAAGTCATAGTATAGTATGTCGAAAAAAGTCATAAAAAAGTCATAGTATAGTATGTCGAAAAAAGTCATAGTATAGTATGTCAAAAAAAGTCATAAAAAAGTCATAGTATAGTATGTCGAAAAATGTCATAAAAAGTCATAGTATAGTATGTCGAAAAAAGTCATAAAAAAGTCATAGTATAGTATGTCAAAAAAATCATAAAAAAGTCATAGTATAGTGTGTTGAAAAAGTCATAGTATAGTATGTCGAAAAAAGTCATAAAAAAGTCATAGTATAGTATGTCGAAAAATGTCATAAAAAGTCATAGTATACTATGTCGAAAAAAGTCATAAAAAAGTCATAGTAAAGTATGTCGAAAAAAGTCATAGTAAAGTATGTTGAAAAAAGTCATAAAAAAGTCATAGTATAGTATGTTGAATAAAGTCATAGAATAGTATTTTTTTTTAAATCACGAAGGCGTGATAGTGTGTCGAAAAAAGTCATTAAAAAAAGTCATAAAAAAGTCATAGTATAGTATGTCAAAAAAAGTCATAAAAAGTCATAGTATAGTATGTCAAAAAAGTCATAAAAAGTCATAGTATAGTATTTCGAAAAAAGTCATAAAAAAGTCATAGTATAGTGTGTCGAAAAAAGTCATAGTATAGTATGTCGAAAAAGTCATAAAAAGTCATAGTATAGTATGTCGAAAAAGTCATAAAAAAGTCATAGTATAGTGTGTCAAAAAAGTCATAAAAAGTCATAGTATAGTATTTCGAAAAAAGTCATAAAAAAGTCATAGTATAGTGTGTCGAAAAAAGTCATAGTATAGTATGTCGAAAAAAGTCATAAAAAAGTCATAGTAAAGTATGTCAAAAAAAGTAATAAAAAAGTCATAGTAAAGAATGTTGAAAAAAGTCATAAAAAGTCATAGTATAGTGTGTCGAAAAATGTCATAAAAAAGTCATAGTATAGTATGTCGAAAAAAGTCATAAAAAAGTCATAGTATAGTGTGTTGAAAAAAGTCATAGTATAGTGTGTCGAAAAAAGTCATAAAAAAGTCATAGTATAGCATGTTCAAAAAAGTCATAAAAATGTCATAGTATAGTATGTCGAAAAAAGTCATAGTATAGTATGTCAAAAAAAGTCATAGTAAAGTATGTCGAAAAAAGTCATAGTATAGTATGTCAAAAAAAGTCATAAAAAGTCATAGTAAAGTATGTCGAAAAAAGTCATAAAAAAGTCATTGTAAAGTATGTCGAAAAAAGTCATAAAAAGTCATAGTATAGTATGTCGAAAAAAGTCATAAAAAAGTCATAGTATAGTATGTCGAAAAAGTCATAAAAAAGTCATAGTATAGTGTGTCGAAAAAAGTCATAAAAAGTCATAGTATAGTATGTCGAAAAAGTCATAGTAAAGTATGTTGAAAAAAGTCATAAAAAAGTCATAGTATAGTATGTTGAATAAAGTCATAGAATAGTATTTTTTTTTAAATCACGAAGGCGTGATAGTGTGTCGAAAAAAGTCATTAAAAAAAGTCATAAAAAAGTCATAGTATAGTATGTCAAAAAAAGTCATAAAAAAG
Source organism: Cebidichthys violaceus (assembly GCF_023349555.1). Lineage (NCBI taxonomy): Eukaryota > Metazoa > Chordata > Actinopteri > Perciformes > Stichaeidae > Cebidichthys > Cebidichthys violaceus. The sequence continues at coordinate 301,508 of NW_027176639.1, forward strand.
TCATAGTATAGTACGGTGAATAAGTCATAGGATAATATGACGAAGAAAGCAACACATTGTATCATTGTATATATATACATATATATATACATATATATATATATGTATATATATACATATATATAAGCGATATTGTGTTTTTGGTGACTGTGATAGTTATACACATCACTGAACAAATGACTGTTTTCCTACAGCTGTCTGAACCCAAACACCTCATTGACTTGGCATCCTCCCCACACGTCTCTGTCATCACCCGCTGAGCTCTCTCAGCAGAGGAAAACATGAACATTTGCAGCTCGTGCCGGATTCATTCTCAGTCGTGGAAGATGAGAGCAACTGGCAATCCTCAGTGTTATCCTCGACATTGTCCGTGTCTAGCCTTACTTTCACTTCAACATGTAGGTGGTCAATACATCATTTATAGGTAACCATTGTACATTTTGAAGTTAAAGATCATAATGAGAGTAAAAACTAGTGTGCATTTAGACATACTTCTTTTCTAAAATGTCCTGCTCAAGTTGTTGCCAGTCTTGTACGCTCTCTCTCTCTCTCTCTCTCTCTCTCTCTCTCTCTCTCTCTCTCTCTCTCTCTCTCTCTCTCTCTCTCTCTCTCTCTCTCTCTCACACACACACACACACACACACTAATTGCATGATTACAAGCCTCAAGGGGCCGTTCAGGATATTGTGTTTTTGCCTTCATCTCCTCAAATTGAAGCCATTCATATCCCGCGTGACTCTACGAGTCATGAGACACATTTAGCATTCTGAATATTTGTTTTTATTACGGATATTTAAGACACAAAGGAAGGCTGCTCTTGTTTGATGTAGACTATAGTGATGAACAATAGATTTAAATCCAGAGCAGATCTGTTATTTCTATCTCAACTGTTCTGGTTGGTTGACTTGATTGAACTGTGTTAAGTTGTTTGTTTGGCGTTCGTGTTGCTTCATGAAGACTGTTTGCCATTATTTAACACATACTTTGAAGTGGTTTGTTCAAATTTAGGAGAAGTTGCCGCATTTACCAATTTTTTTACCAAATTTGAATTTTCTCTTATGTACGAACACAACTCACAAGTAGTCCTGATCCGTCGTAGGAGTAATGTGAAATAAGTCCGCAGTTGACCAAGCCACAGTTTTACTAATGGATTGTATATTTCATTACTTTGAAACATTTTTGAGTTTGAAAACCCAATTCAAAATGTGCTTCTTTACGTCCTTTGTTGACATTATCTTGTTTGACTTGAACAATGTCACCATTAATTTAAATCGGCTATCGATGCTTCGTATAACACCAAAATAATAACAATAGCCTTGCTGTGGCGAGTCTGTTTTCATATGGAACCATTTTTTCTTTATTTCAGGTTAACATAATTTGTTATTACCCTCCATTCCTTGGCTTTAGCAGGTCCCTTCATTCCGTTGTTGGCGCCGTTAAAACTTATAGACTTACTTCATCAGGACTTCAATGTAGGACATATGGGACAGAATGCGTAGACTGATATTATTGGGGCGTTAATAATGCTAATTTGAAAATCTCATGAATGTGCACTCATTTACGCATATCTTTACTCTGGTCATTTACATATTCATCTGAAGTTAGGAGTGTCTGCTGAATTTGATGTGGCACATAATACAAAATGTTCTTAATTGTCCTGTAACTGTCTAAAGGCTGTTTGACCAACGACAGATGACATCTCTAGGTTAACAGCGTCCTCACAGCATCGTTGTCCAGTTGTTTTTGTTAGTAGGCAACAGTAAGTTGCCACCCAGCATGTACAGTCTGTGTTCTCTTCTAGACCAGCCGCCATGTCCCTGTTCGCCGTCCCTGTTCGCTGCACTGCAGAGGCCCTTCCAGCCTCTGGGCTACAGCCGTGTGTTTCATGCTCGGATGGCGCCATGATTTACCATAGAAGAGATTATCCAGTGAGTCAAACTGCTCTTTGATCTCTTCCAAATCTGTGTGTTTGTGTGTGTGTGTGCGTGTGCAGCCATGCCTCCCATAAATTACATTTGAATACAAACATTCTGCATTTAAAGATTTATGTTTGAATTTGCAATGCCAATGCAGGGACTCAAAGAGACGTTCATGAAGTTTGCAAAGATCGGGTTGGTGGATGGACGTCTACTGTCTACTTTCTACTTTCATTCTTTTAACACAATCTGTATATTGTTATCAAATATAGTTACAGGTGAAAAACTACATGCCTGAGCATTACATTTGTGTTACATAATGTGTGATTAATATTTGTTATGTAAGTTTTGTACTCAAGTACACTTCCGCAATTATTTTAACTCAAATAACGATTTTTTCCTCACCCCAACCAAGTAGTTCTAACTCACACAGGCTCCGCCCTCTACTGCACTCTACTAAACTCTGTGGGTAGGATTCTCCTCAAATCACGAGCAGGTTTTTGAGGACTGAAAATTAGCATAATCATACCTGGACATGGGCAGCACACACACACACACACACACACACACACACACACACACACACACACACACACACACACACACACACACACACACACACACACACACACACACACACACACACACACACACACACACACACACACACACACACACACACACACACACACACACACCACTCTCTGCAATGCGAGTTCTCGCCAGGTGTGGGACTCTCCCCTGAGGATGGACCAGGATGATTTCCTTGGAGCCCCCATCACCACCGAAGGACTTTGGATCTATTTCACCTGATGTGTGTGTGTGTGTGTGTGTGTGTGTGTGTGTGTGTGTGTGTGTGTGTGTGTGTGTGTGTGTGTGTGTGTGTGTGTGTGTGTGCATCTCCCGGAGCCAATAGGAAGGCAGAAAAAAAGAGCCTCCCTCTGCGGTACGCTCACACTCTGCATACGGCTCGGCATGGTCCAGGGTCTTGTTCGGTAGGGTGGACAGGACACACCTACCTGTTCTTGTGCTCCTCGATGACCCGGGGAATGTGGAGCCCTGCAAGGCTTAGGCCATGGAAACATGTAATCAGTAACTTTCGGTATGAGGACCCTCTGATAGATAAATGTGATTATGTGGCACTGTCATGCATAATGATGCAATTTAGATTGTAATTAGACTTTGCAACTGGAGGCTTAATTATACCTCTGGTGGCTGTTTTTGTGCATAATGGAAACAAAAATATCACAGCAATCCTCTTGTGTCATTGTGATAGTATGTGTGTGTAAAATGCTTCACAAGGTAGTTATTGATTTTTGTGGCATATTTAAAACCTCTACCAAATGTTATGCATTTTATTTGAACAAATATTGCATTTATTTAAGTTCAAAGACAAAAGAAAGGCAAAGATCATTTGTACAAACATGTTTGCTCCCTTCAGCATGAGTTGTGCATTTCCTCATCATAAAAACAAAAAGTGTGGGGATAAATAATAAATGCAAAAAAAAATAATGTAATCCAACAACAATACATTTGTGATCAAAGCAATCAAAAATTCTGTCATGCATGTCTTTGTGCGTTGCATGTTTGCTCTTAATCGTAAACTTAATCAAAAGTGAAAAGAAAATTAATAGGCTTGGAATTGGATGATAGAATCCTCTCATGAATTAATAGAAATGCTATTTCAGGAGCAACTAATCAAGTACCATTTAATCCAATATTTACCAGGCAAACCAATTACCTTGTGGAACATTAATCAGAGAGAACATTTATAAACACATGGTTTCTAATTACAAAAAAAGAAGAAGAAGAACAGCCCGTCCCTTTTTTTTGTTTGTTAAAAGCGCTGCCAAGTGCGTCAGAAATATGAACTCTAATTGTAAATGACACAAAAAGCAAACGAGCGCGATTGGCTCTGACAGTGAGCAGCTTGATGATTCCGACTGGGGAGCGGGTGAGACGATCATCAGTCAGCTCAATGGGGGGAGAGCTGCTTGCTCGCAGTGTTGAGCTTTGTGCGGTAGAGAGTTTTGTGTCACTTCTACTGGAGGTGGAGGGTTCCCAGTTTGCTAACATCTGTTTGGGATTTGAATTATCTGGCCCCAGTCCTGAAAGAGTACCGGATGTGCAAAGTTTTGATCCCACCCAAACTCTAATAAACCTCTTTAGAACCATGCAGGAATTAAGACTAAGAGGCTAAAAACGCAGTAACTAAACATATAGTCAAAATTAAGTTGAAGACCTTTACATAATGCCATGGAAATGATTTCAGTTCAGACAGGATGTAAAGTTAGCTCAACAAACACACACCTCAGTCGCTCCTTTGTATTGCTGGCCAGGTTGCATTATCTGCACGCTGTTCAGCAATCTCTAGGGCTCTAATAACATGTTGTCACACACACACACACACACTGACACACCTAACAAAACATAATTCAATTCCTGTAAACTGTAAGTTATTAGTAATTTAAATAAAGTTTCTTAAAGTTCTTTAAATGATCAAAAATGATCGGTTGAGATACTAGATTATAACCTTGTTTTTGTCAAAGTTATCAGAAAGGCAGAGTGCAGTTTTAGGTAAAAATAAGCATTCTTAAAGGGTAAAAAAAGTAAGGCATTCTAACCTTTGCATCTCTTACGCAGTTTATCTACCGATGAAAACTTCAAACCCTTTTTTTTTTTTTTACTGCTCTATGCAAAAGGCAAGAAGCAAAACTTGCACACCAAATAGTCCTTTAGGACTCAAAATACTGTCTTCTGATTGGTCGTCTGAGAACTGAGACGCGTTAGGAACTTGTTCAGGATCGGTCTAGGGTGACGGTGAACCCCTAATCGGTTCGGCAGTTATGAGAAGAAACCAATAAGAGGCTGGAAGAAGAGGCCCACGGTTCCCAGGACACACACTGTCACAAACACCCAAAGGAAGATCCGATCGATGACCATAGCAACATACTTCCAGTCATCCTCCACCTGTGAGCAAAGGGAGGGGGGGGGGGGGGGGGGAACAACAGGTGTGAGAGCGTCAGCGGTGACATCATGAAGGATGGAAATTGAGGATTTATTGAAAGCAGGTGAGGATAGGTATGCAGTGAAAGGGAAACAGGTGGTTTACAGGTGAGAGACATTACACACATGGATGGAAAGAAGGAAATAGAGTTAAACATTTCTTGCAAGCCGGATACATAATTTACACTGGAGGACATTTTCTATGATCATCGCATTCAAACCCAAAAGAAGCGACAGGCGTTTTGACAAAGCTGATTGAGGTATTTGCATATCAAAGGCTGTTTCTGCCCATTGGGAGATTTTCACCCACTGTGTTTATAACGGAGAAAGAAGAAAGAGGAGGGAGAGCTTTCCGACTCGCGTCTAAAATTATTTGGTTCTAATTTACACTATTGTTAACTTATGAATTTAGGATCTGCAACAATGCTGCTCGGAATCACAGTAAAACTCTCCCGGGCCAGCGCTGTTTACAGCGGTTTTGCATAAATACATTATGCATTGACACACTTGATGTGTTTCTGCTTTCTATGAGCGGCTGTAGGTTTATATAATATTTAGAAACATGGGAATATTGTATGTCTTACGCGACTTGATCCAAAAGGTACAGTATTTCCTAAAATAGTAAAGCTCAAAATAGTCACGTTGCATTTAAAGTAAGAGTGCATAATGATTATTGTTCTTACGATACAATAACTAGGGCTTTGTCTTCATGCGACCACAGAGTGAAGGCTGTTTTGCGTGACGCCTCTCGTGATTGTGATTAATTACAACTTGGCTCGTATTTTCGTGGTTTGGATGTATTATTACATTAAAGTCTGACGGGGCAAGATGCATGAGCAGACGCGACAGGTTGTAAACAAGTTTAACCGGATTATCTGAACCACGTTTTCCTGTGCAATAATTCATCATTGCACAGGAAACCGGCGAGTGCAGCGGGTCCAAATGAATACAGACAATATGTTTACAACATTTACTTTATTATTTCACCGTTTGTATCTTTTTTTTTTGTCTCCAAAAATGGCTAACCTGTGGCTTTGTTTGAATTATATCTGATAGTTTACCCAGCAGATTTATGTATAATGCACATTAATGCAATTAAGGACATTGACATTCTGAGTATTCAAATCCAATGACAATACGAACAACTCACTTCTTTGGCCTTGTTGCGACTCCTCATGTTCTCAGCGATGTACTTGACGCTCTCGATTGCCTGTTTGATCTCGGGTGACAGCACGGAAAAGGCCACCACGGTGTTGATGCTCTGATGACTCAGCTGACGCGTTATCTTCCCCATGTCCGGTGTTTCCGGGGTCTCCTTCCCGTGCTGGCAGGGGCAAGGGCATTTCTTACCGGTGCAGCCATCCACGGAAGAGAACTTGTTGTCCCCGAACTCCAGACAGTTGAGAGAGCCTCCTCCGACCTGCTGGGGGGGGGGGGTCACAAACAGAGTTTGGATTAAGTTTCACTTTGTGTGAAAGTTATGGTGGTGTATCTACAGTATGATTCAGTAATAACACTGTGTGTGAGAGAACTCTTTAACAATGGTTTACGTCTTCCAGGAAGTAAGTAACAAGATCCCAAAGAGTTTTAGAAGAGCACTCGAAGATGGAAGACCGTTGTGTGGTCTGACAAGCAAGCTATCGAGTTGTTAGAAGAAGAATTAACAACCTAAACGTTCTGTGGTTTCTAGAACAGGCCCAGACATGACGCTTGGGTCAGAGCCTAAGAGCTCAAGTGGACTAGGTGTTTTGGGATGGGCGTGCCTTACCTGCATCAAGCTATTCTTCCGTTTCTTCCCTCCTTTCCCTCCTCCGCCTCCTCCTCCCCCTCCAGCTCCTCCTGCCTCCCCACTGATATCCAACCCCCCAGGCTTGCTGTCGTCATCAATCGGTCTCCGCATCAGCATAATCTTCGGCAGCACTCGGAGAAACACGGAGCGCACCCAATCCGGCATAGTGTGGGTCATCGGCGTGCGGTAGTGCACGTTCAGCACGAACACGGTGATGACGATGCTGAGTGTGACGAAGATCATTGTAAAGAGCAGGTACTCTCCAATGAGCGGGATGACCAGCGACGTGGAGGGGATGGTCTCGGTGATAACGAGCAGGAACACAGTGAGGGAGAGCAGGACGGAGATACAGAGCGTGACCTTCTCTCCACAGTCGGACGGGAGATAGAAAACCAGCACTGTGAGGAAAGAGATGAGGAGGCAGGGGATGATGAGGTTAATGGTGTAAAAGAGGGGCAGCCGCCGAATGTAGAAGGAGTAGGTGATGTCTGGGTAGATCTCCTCACAGCAGTTGTACTTGATGTCATGCTTGTAGCCCGGAGCGTCAATGATTTCCCACTCTCCGCTCTCCCAGAAGTCTTTGAGATTTACCTGTGATATGGATAAAGATCTTAAAATACCACCTTAACACCGGAACAACATTCAGGGTCTGCTTAACCATTCTTAAAGGTACAATACATATGACGCTCATGGATTTGGGTTTTTACAGGGGTTTTTTTTTTTCCTGATGATGAATATGGATTTGTTAAAATGTGCAAAATAAATTCAAAGAGATTTTCACCTGAGCTTCATGTCCACATGCACCCAAAATACTGTGTGTCGCTGCAAGAAGACGCTGATCACTGTAGTTTACAGTAAATAAGGAGGTTTTGTGATGTTAACGGCTCTTAACAGCTCAGAAAATAGTACAATAATCGCAAGTGAAGCCACTGATTATCCACCAAAAAAAAATCTATATAGTTAAACTACAGAACAGTTGTGTAAATTTTATTCTCATTACTCTTCTTGCTGGATTTATATTCAAAACACACAATCATAAAAGATGTTAGAAGGGGAACTCCAGCGATTCATTGCACTTTCAAAAAGTAGTTATATATACATAATACATTGTACATAATACAACTTGAAGATCCTTCATTAAACCCTCCATGCAGCCTAAATTAGAGTTAGGCTGATTTCTGGTTCTGTCAGTCTGGAGTACAAGCTTACATCGGTTTGATTTTATGCAAACCGACTGAATCGGCATTTTTCATTACGACACAATCTGGAAAACTGAAAACGTACATCAGCACCGACGGAGTCACGGCACTAAGTCCAACTTGTATTGGATTAGTGATAAGAAGCATGACATCGTGGTTAACATAACATAACATCATGTTTCTAACCAGACTAACGGAGACCCTAGTGTCTCGTTAACAGTAGCGTTATAGCCGCGTCGAGTGTGTACGGTTCAGACCGTTGACCTATAAATGCTACGACTCCTCAAGACGTCTCTGTGCTGATTAAAGTGAACGGGGTTAACTTAGCACCAACTTTGACCCATGCTCACTTAAGGCGGGCTGACTTTGAAGACAGACCAGTATTCTCATTTTAGCGGTAAGCCGCTTTTTTTTTCCGAGTTAGGGTGAAGAGGTTGCTGAATACCCACTACACCACCATGACACCATCAGGGTTATTACGTCAAGACTATAGAGAGCTCCGTCCACAGCTACAGAAGACATCATATAGCTGTAAGGTAATTGACCTGGTTGTGTAAAATCGGTGGAGTACCCCATTAATGTAAAACAGAAACAATGATCTCTACAGTTAAACACATGCAGCATCTATGTGGATGAGTGTAAGCAGAGCTTTTCTTGTAGGTAGGACAAGACACGAAAGAAAGAAAAAGAACAATGAAATTGATAAGTAGTTGATAGTTACGCCAGACTTGGACGCGGTCACAAACACTGACCTTAGACCCAATAAGTACCAGGTCAATCTTGGCTTTATCATAAGTCCAGGAGCCGAACTTCATGGAGCAGTTCTGATAGTCAAAGGGGAAGTAGGTGATGTCCATGGGGCAGGAGGATTTGAAAATAGCTGGAGGAACCCAGGTGATGGTACCGTCGAACTTCAGTAGAGCCTTGGTCTTATCTTCCACCAGGAAATCACCTACAGCGCTGTGTATGATGCGTGTATGATGCGTGCGTGTGTGTGTGTGTGTGTGTGTGTGTGTGTGTGTGTTGTGTGTGTGTGCGTGTGTGTGTGTGAGATAAAGCAGAAGTAGTCCCATGGCGGAGAGGATGTGAGGAGGTATGATACAAGCATATGTGGGTTTTGATTAGGACACAAAGGTTAGAGGGAGGCAGAGACGTCGAACGATGGGGAGGAAAGGTGAGGAGAAAATGAAAGCGAGAAACACAAAGAGGGGAGAAGATAAAAGGTGAGGTTATGGAGGTAAGAAAGCTATTATAGGATAGAAAGACAGAGTACAATGAAACTGCATTATGGATTATTGTAAAATACAAAATTGCCTTTGATTAACATTACGAGTCACGATTGTAAGTAGAAAGACAAAATGATTTTGAAAGACCTTGGACAATAGAATGGTGTAACTACAGTACACTGCATGTGTGTAAGTCCCATTAACTTCCATTTTAGCTCAGTTTTTGGTCTCTACCAAAGCCTGAGGGAAACATCTGGCTCTTTAGCTGCTAAATGCTCCACTATGTTCATCAGCTAGTCTGCTGCTGCTGCTGCTGCTGGAGAAAAAAGGGTTGATGAGAGCAAAGACCAAAGCAGTGAGGTCGTGGGCCGTCAAAACCAAAACAACGAGCCGAAAGAAGCTAAAACGCTCCGTAGAGCCGAGGGGAACTGCAGAGTTTGGGGGGGGGATAATTATTTGCGGTCGAAGCTAAACGACAAAGCTGACGATAACGATGACGAGTCTCACTTGTTGTAGAGCACGATGTCGGGTCTCCAGATCTTGTTTGACGGAACTCTAATGAACTCGATCCCATCAAACTCCGCCGGCATCCATCGCAGCTTGTAGTCATTCCAAATCTGAAAGAGGAGAAGAGGAAAAACACTGAGAGCGTGTTGAGGAGCCGACCAGATGTTTAGAACGTTGCATTGTGCACTGCAGACAGTGTTTCCCTTTCATGGGAATATCTTGAAAAGCATATTTATACTGTAGTCAGAACTTCCTTTGATGTATTACAGCGGAGCCAATTAAAGATAATGTAGCAACAAAAAAAATCTAATGTTTATTGACAGGAACATTAGTGATTTTTCACAGAAAATCAAGCAAATGTGTTCTTGTTTGATGCATTTCCGGCTGGTAAAAGAGCCACACTGTAACTAATGACACATCTACAGTATATCTGAATAAAGAGCAGCTCAAAGAGGAGAAGAAGGAAGTAAATCGCTCGCTGACAGAACACTGACTGCGTTCCGTTCAACATACCTGCGGGTGGCATTTTCATGAGCCGTAGATCCATTAGTCTTGGCTATTTGCGTCGCATTCAAGATGAATGCATTCATTAGCAAGGCAGATTAATATCCTGTTATGATCTGGGAGCTGTTTAATTAACCACTTCATGCTACACTGGCTTTTTCATTCATCTATCCGGGGAGTTTACAATATGATTGGCTGGAGATGTAATTGAGGTTTGTGGCAAAAATAAATTATTATTCTACATATACTTTCTATGATCATGACAGCAATGAGAAAAGCATGCAGTGGGTCATTTTAGTTAAGTGTAACAATAATCAACAAAGTGAGTTTTCACAAATCAATGAATTTAAACAGGAAGGGAAGCACAATTATTATTAATATTATTGTTATTATGTGGCTTTTGTTATATTTTTCTTTAATTTGGGAATTACTATTTTCACTTCTTCTAATGTATGTAATATATTGATATTATTGTTGTTCCTTTAACTACATATTAAATAAGGATACACCATATAGAATCCATTATACTTGAGAAACGAGTTGTAACAATACTTCATACTTTAAAATCAAGATATCTCATCGTTACAGTCATCA
>NW_027176639.1:314748-342782 GCF_023349555.1 Cebidichthys violaceus
GATGAAGCTAAATATGCTAAATATAATTGTCTCTAAGAAGTCGTAGATTTCTGAAAGGCTAATACCGGCGGTGCTAATCAATCAGAGAACTGTGAGGAAAAAATACACCCAATCTACGTCTTTTAAGTTTGTAACTTTCATGGTATTTGATGAGTCGTCTACAAAGAAGTCTCTTGGGATTATAACTCCTCTGCTTAGATCATCAGAGTTAAAAGTTCTACTTTGAACAAGTCAGCGACAGGAGTGAACTTTTTTGGGTCTGTTTCTTTAAATGGCGTCACACCACTGAAAGCCGTTAAGGTAAGGAAGCACAAAGCAGACACGCCCACTAGTGTCTGTTTTTCGTTAATTCTTCAGGATCATTGGTTCACTAATTCATTTCAGTCTAAATAGTTATTGTCATCTCTGGAAACCACGGTAACTAACCAGAATTCATGGATTGATCGAGCACCGTTGCAATTCATGTGCAGTACGAGTATCAGGCTTTCTGTTTGGTAGGAGGAGTTACGGTCAGGTGGTATACAACCAAGTGAAACATCTCAATGGAGATAATAATAGTGTCCTCTTCGCTAGGTGTTGGCAGTTGAGGGTGTTCAGCCTGTATGAGTACAAGATGTAACGTCCGTACACATAACCACGACATGAAGGGTGTTATTTACTAATCATCCAGGAATGGAGCCCTGGAAGGCCTGAGGCACAATATCAGCATGTCTGCCTCGTGAAAAATGCACGGCATGCTATTTTAACTTAGTGCAGAGGAGTTGAAGGCTGCAGCCCGAGGACAGGAGATGAAGTGATGAAAGGTTTCGTCTCTTTTTCAAGCCCAGGTGAGGAATCGAGTTGTGAGAGGAAGCCGCCTGCTGATGTTCTGGGCTTTTCCTCCCCATTCTGTGTTCTCATTTATGTTCCTTTAAAGAATACACTCAGTGTTACTGAACACATTGCAAAAAAAAAGCATTGATAATACGAGACACCAGTCATGTTCTGGATCTTTCTGACAGCAGGTCAGTTTTAAATGTTGTATGAAACAGTCGTGAACAACGGGTGGCTATTTAACAAAACCCTAAATAGCGGATTAAGTCAGGATTTTCCAGTTATCCTGACTGAATTTAGCCGTGACTCGGCTTCATGAAAGCAGTCGCACATAAATTACCGTGGAGATTTATTCTGTGCAGGATTAATCAAGCGGGCTAACAGCCAGGCTTGATTAATCCTGAGCCTTATCTGTTCACTCAGAAGGCACTCCAATTAGACCAAATAAACCAATGTGTCTTCTCACAGTTATTTGCCCTATTTTAATATTATTATTTTAATTTGACAGCGATCTTCGTGGAATCTCTACGAATGACAGCGCATTATTTTTCCTACAGATGTTGCTACAAATGCTGGATGAGACCAGCCTACTCAGTGTTATGTGTTTAAAGCCTTTATCCAAATTACTTACACCTGGTTCAACACCTGGTTCAACACCTGGTTTAACACCTGGTTTTAACACCTGGTTCAACACCTGGTTCAACACCTGGTTCAACACCTGGTTCAACACCTGGTTTAACACCTGGTTTTAACACCTGGTTCAACACCTGGTTCAACACCTGGTTCAACACCTGGTTTAACACCTGGTTTAACACCTGGTTTAACCTCCTCAACCTGGCTTGGCTAACTTGAAATGGATGCACTGACTAGACCAGGTCAAGCCAAGGCAACATGAGAGCATCCAAAAACCTAATAGTCTTAAGCGCTGAACACCAGGAGCAAGGCTGGGATGTTTACACAAGCTACTAGCAGATAGCCGGACACTGAAACATGCTAACGCACAGACTAAATACACAAGGAACCGATTCACCAATGAAAGTCAGGCGTGGTGGAAAACAGGGAGGGGAAAAAGACAAAGGAAGACGGTAAAACAAAACATGACATATGGTGAGAGCAACTTTTAAAATCAAACAGGAAACAGACTAAACGACCGCGACAAGGATTACAACTTGGAATCTAGTTACGACTTTAAATAACAGCGACTGCACCCTTTACCAAGACGAACAAGTTGAAGGTTCCCCACACAGCTGGCTGCTCTGAGGCCAAACTGAGTCACAACAAAACATACTTCTGCCATTTGTGGAGGTGATCACCCACTCTCTCCCCCCCCTCCCCAGTGCTCCTCTGGAGTTCTCACACAGACATCCAGCTCGACTCCCCGTCACCCTGTGACACATCTAGATCAATACCACATTCTTCTCTGTCGGGCAGCTGGATGGAGGCGAGGATGCAGGATAGCGCTGCATTGAAGAGGGATCATGCAAAAGAGATAAAGACAGCGAGAAAAAAAAAAAACAGACAAGCAAGGCAACAAACAAAGACAAAGAAATATGGGAAGCAGTGAGACAAAGATGTCAGCAGATCTACTGAAGGTACTTCTGTTGTTTCCCTCTGACCTCTTTTTAAATATATACTCCTTTGACTAAAACCAGCCAAACTGAGTTTAAGAGAAAATATCTTATGGACTTCTTTGGAGAAGGGCCTTGAAATCCCGATGATGAAACAGCGCTGACCCTATTACATCAAGATCCTCCGCTCAAAGGCGAGAGATAACCCTGTTCATGGAGACAACAATGACACCGAAAAACCCAGCTGGTTGTGAACTCCTGGCGACAGCCCTCCAGAGAGAACGACAAGGGAAATAAGAAAACACAAAGACGAGGAGAAGGAGAAGAGAGGAGAGTGAAAGCAAAGCCTTCTTAAGATGTCACTCAGCAGATTATGAGAATCCAGACTTCATAGCGTCTGTCTAGTAGCTGCCTAGCATGTGCAAATGCTATGCTAAATAGAGTTTAAGAGGAGGATGGGACCAAACACTTCTAATCCACAAAAAAAAAATTCAAATACACAATGTTGACAGCAGTATTATTTTTTTTTTTTGAAAAAGCACAAAAAAAAAATAGAAGACAATAGAAGAGAAGCGAGAAAGAAAGGATGGAAAAAAAAGGTCATTTTAATTAGAAGATAAAAGAGACGAAGTGGAGAAATTAGATGGACTTGTATGGTGCTTATATTTAAAAGGCAGCGCTGCTCTCTGCCACTGATTAAACCAGCTCTTTGATCAAAACAGAACCCAACACACACACACACACACACACACACACACACACACATTTAACATGGTCAGATACATTTCACGTTGAGATTCATAAAAGAACCAATTATGAAAAAAAATGAGCTTCAGATTTTACCCACTTTCATCTGAATTTGTCACATTTCCTCCCCTTTCTCTCTCTCTCTCTCTCTCTCTCTCTCTCTCTCTCTCTCTCTTTCTCTCTCTTATTAGTCAACCCATCTCATTCGGCAGTTTTCAGCGGCTGATTTCATAATCCAAGGATTAGCATGTCACGTGGCAAAAAGGTAAAGTGATGAGAAACAAAGTAGAACAACGAAAGAGAAGGCCGAAGACAAAACTTAATACTAGTAAAGAGAAATCATATATTTTGTGATGCTTAAATAACTAACTAACTCACAGTTAATATGAATTAGTTAGCTAGCAGGAGTTGATCGAATCTGTGAGCGACAGCTGTCGTTTCCTCCAGCAAAAACTGAACTTTATTTACTCGCGCTTGCAACGCGAACAGTGGTCTCCTTGATGAAAGTCCAGTGTTTGTTTTAAGTGTCGAATTTGATGCAATTTGGACATTTGACACATTCAATATTCATTTTTTTAAAAAACAGGGGTTGGGCTTCAAGACCCACGGCGTCTGAAGTCATATTCAGCTGAGTTGCATATTTTTGAAATGAATACAAATCTGTTTCCTCTGTCCTGGTAATTCAAACATAGTAAGCATGTCTGATGTGTCTTTTGACATGACTGTATTGCTAATGGTTGAGCTTAAAAGAAGCCGGCTGCAGCTGATGATAGAAGGCCGGATGGGAGAGTTGTGAGTTTAGAGTAAACTCTGCAGCGTGTACAGTTAATGTACTCAAGTGTTAGAGTATCAATTATTCAACCAGCTATGCAGAATCTGTCAAAAAAAAAAAACACTTAGAAATCAAGTTCATTAAAATATAGATCCCGTGAGATATTTAATGCACCCGAGACAAGAGGGTCAGGAGGTCAACCCAACCAGAAAAAGAGGACGAGGATGAAGAGCGAGCGTGAGGTGAAGGAAGAAGGAGGAGGGAGAAGGACGGATAACGAGTGATGGAGAGGAAGAGTCTGTTTGAGAGGATACTTTCAGAGAGCCATTTAGCCTTCATTCTCCCCTGAGCATGCAAATGCTTTTAAAGGAGAGTGAGAGCGAGAAGAAAAGAGAGAGAGAGGGGGAGAGAGAGAGAGGGGGGGGGTGAAAGAGAAAGTGTGTTTTCACTTTAATATCTTCATCATGCACAGTGTGTGTATGCTAAACACTGTAGGAATGACTAAACGCTCTGCTTTATACTGTTTGTTTCCTTTGAGTTGAAATGAGCTGAAGTCCACTGACAGAGATTAAAAGGGGGGAGAAAGGGAGAGAAAGGGAGAGCGAGGGAGAGCGAGGGAGAGAGAGACGGCAGAAAAAGACAGAGACGGAGTCGAGTAAGATGAAGCAGAGAGCTGATGACAGCAACAGAAGCGGAGAGATCGGTGGGTGAGACAGTGTGGAGAGGGGTGCAAAGAGCCAGAGAACGTAAGATAGTGGAGCAGGGATAGGACTGTGTGTGTGTGTGTGTGTTTGTGTGTGTGTGTGTGTGTGTGTGTGTGTGTGTGTGTGTGTGTTTTCTTTTCTCACATTCTTTCGTTCTGTCTTTTTTTTTCCAGCAGATGAGCTCTAATGTAGGTCTAATACAACACTATTTAAAGCCTTATGGAATTCACAGAAGACCGCACATGTCTCAGTGCTCTAACACATTCTCATGCGGAAAGAAAATTAACTTTTTTTTTTTTTCCCCACGTTCAAAATGAGCAGATCAAATAGAAATTGCACATCTTTCCCTCAAGGCGCATTCCCCCCCCCCCCAAAAAAGTGGGTTACATGAATTTGAATATGTTTCATGTAAAAGAGTCATTCAGCCTTTGTAGTTCAATATCTCAACAGTGATTTTCTCATTTAGAAATGTACAATTTATTTGGTAATTGGGTGTAAATGAGACCCTGAAGTGGCCTTAGTCTGGGGTTTAGGAAACGTTATCTATCCTTTTAGAGAAGCCAGAGCAAGAAAAAGTGGGCATCAGAAATGTGTCCTCTTTGGGATAACATTATATTACACTAAAGATGCTTCTGTAAAAAGTGTTCAAAGTGAAACATGTTTATGTTTAGAAAATGATTAAAATGGAAGTGTGGTTTCACGGAAATAAAAAAGGCTCCCAAGCTTTATGGGTGAAATGGTGAAACAGGAGGATAAGTTGGGTGTTCGTGGAAAAAAAAGTCGGACGACGCGGCGCTGCAGTGTGACTCAGATTGCGTTTAACCACGCCCCCTCTGCTCTGTGTTCTGCTCTATAAATGCTACTGTGATATAAGCCTTGTTACCACACACACACACACACACACACACACACACACACACACACACACACACACACACACACACACACACACACACACACATACGCACACGCGTCTCATCGCCACAGTTCACTGACTGGATCATCAGTCATGCATTCAAACGCATTAAGAGAGCAGCTTCCATTTGAAAACAAGGGACAGCATTGTGAGCGTACATCCAGGCTGAGGTAACACATTAGAAAAACCACCAGAAGCAACAGAAACACTGTACATGTGTCCGTGCCGTTTACTCCGTCTCTGTGTGTTTTCACTGGGGGCCTTGATGTGCATATCGGTTGGAGACGTGTATGAGGCTAACGCTGTAGCTACAGTATACGGTCTGGTAGTGTAATGGTGTCCCTCACATGGTGACGGTGCAGGCAATGAACAGAGCGCATCTCTGGTTTACCGATGTGGAGAACATGTTGGTGTTCTATTAACTCGCTCTGCCAAATATGTTACAGAGATGTAAAAACGCTGATTTAGAGGAGACATTGTTGTCTGCATTTAATCACGACTACAATCTTTCTTTCACCTTAACTTAAAGTACTTTGGTTTGACTAAACTTAACCAGAAAGATGTTAGTTTTAGTTGACACAAGTTGAACCTAGAAAGAAAAAAATATCAAAGATTTAAAATATGTTGACAGTTTATAACATTTTGCACATAATAATAATTCTAAAGAAATGTTTCTTTATTATGTTGATGGTCTGCTAAAACTGTAATCCATGCAAGATTACAGTTACACAGAAAGTATTTATCAACACAAATGTGCGTTACTTATTTTACGATTGTGTGAAAACATCTGTAAAAAGTGAACTGAGATTTGTAAGTGTTCCAGAATTCTTAAATGTGTGGATGTGTAGATTTATAATGATGAAAAAACATCCGCAATTATAGGCTTTGAATTGTAAGTGTACTCTAGTTACTAAGCGGTCTCAGATTTGTGAATTCGTGAGAGTACTTCTATTTCTAATGATGTCAAACAATTGTTCAATGTGCAGTGAGATTTGTACACACAACTGTAAAATCCGTCACACAAATAGATCCTCACCATCAGACTGAATGTTTGGAGGATGTCAGCCACAGCCTGCCAGCTGGCAAACATTAGCTACTATAGCTGCCCCCCCCCCCAGTAAACACCAGTTACCCCGGTAGTTGTCAAGATGGTGCTGCTTAATTCCCAGAAGTCCCTTTGTCTCTAGCAGTGTGTTGAATCCATTATTACACGTACATATTGAGATCCAGGTTCACAACTTTCCACAAACATTCACAAATGATTTAAATACAACCGTGGCTTCTGGGAAACACACATACAAACACACACACACACACACACACACACACACACACACACACACACACACACACACACACACAGAGACACACACCCCCCTCAGCCAAGAGGGTCATGCACGGAATGAAATATGTGTGTGGAGCCTGATAAACCATAAACGTTGCACCATCTCGCATAAATCAGATAGCTGCTGTTTACGCCTTTAGAGCAGATGTTGACGTTGCTGCTTTGAAATGCCGCGGCGTAATTACCGCCTCTGTATCTCTTCTATTCCCCAGAGAGGCTCCAGGTCACATCCCCGCCTCAGCAGCGGACAACGATTAAGTCTGGGTGCATTTCAATAATACCAAGTCCCTCCTTCCTCCTCTCCTCCTTCCTTTCCTTCCTCCCTCCCCCTCCCTCCCTGTCCTCCTTCCTTCCATTAATCTTGTCTTCCTCCCTCTGTCCCTCTCTTCCTTATCCAACCCAATGTCTACAGACAAAGCTGCTTATTCTACCTTATTTGAAAAAGTATATATATATATATATATATATATATATATATATATATATGTATATATATATATATGTATATATATATATATATGTATGTGTATATATACATATATATAAAAGTTTTGTTTTTTTTACCTAGCTCTAATCTCCACCATCAATACAACCATATATGACTCCCACCTGATCTTGACTTACTAAACTTAACCCAGCTAAACACAACTTATACCCCAAAAATTATATTTTTGATAAATTGAGGATCCATCAAAATAACCTAAAATGACCACACTTCACAAAAATATTCTCACTCAAAATATAATTCTATCTTTTCCTAAAGCAGTACTCTGTTATTCATACCATAATTGGGGTAAAATGAAATATGGTTGCAAGACTTATCCATAGAGTCACGTGACAATGAGAAAGGTTTTCATTAAAATCCTGCAGAAACCTGTCTGCCCTCTGTCTGCATAACACAGTGGTGGCACAGGCCCTACACACACACACACACACACACACACACACACACACACACACACTCAGCCGTAAACAGGAAAACAGATCCTGTAAACAAATTCTAATCTGTTTTGGTTTCCCTAATTCACGACTCGCGCCTCAAAACTAAATTTGCATTCATCTAAATTCATCTCTCGGATTCTTCCGCATTTCATTGTGTTGGCCTAGTTAACGCGGAACCGAGTCGTGGATATATGACACGACAATGACGACATAGATAACAATTTTTCAAAGCGCTTCACGAGGCTGAAGTTGACCGTTTGGCATTAAATCGTTGGACAATTTAACGACTATTTTAGCATTTTTCAAAACAACCAAACTGAAGGAAAGTTATTAGACTGATTATCGATGACTATTGATCTAAAGTCAGAGGAACTTATTTGTCTTTGCTGCACTGGACAGACACTCAATAACGCTATTAATGACTTCCCACAGCTGAAATATTAAGACAAAGTTATTTTTAAAACGCGTTTAAGTGACCCATCACAACATCTCCAAGTTAGCTGTCTAGTCGCTGGCGCGTGAACCTCACACCTTATCACGCCCTACTCTTTTCAAACCAAACACATCTGAAATGAATACGCATCTGACATAATCAAAACTACATCACATAGACGGCTGGCGTGCGTCCTGCTTACCTCGCGCCATCAAACCCGCGAGAAGAAGCAGCAAAGTCCATCTCGCCGCCGGCTCCATCTCCCCCCCCCTGTGTCGTTTCAGGGATCCTCTTCACTTTTCTTTTTTTCTTCTGAAGAAACTCTGTCTGTTCAATCGATGAGCGAAATAAATAATGCGTAATGGCATGAAAACGTGCGTCTCTCCCCCGGTACCGTCTGTCTCGCTCTGCCGGTGCGCCCCTTCCTGATCTGATCCGAACTTGACTTCGTTCGTCCCTCCCCTATGAGCGCAAAGCTTCCCTCTGGCGCATCCATACGGACTCCACGCGGGGAGGAAAGAGCCGCCCTAACTTTGCGCTGAAGGATTAAAAAAAAAAAGGCGTAATTTGATTCCGCGGATGAAGAGAATATGTATCTGTAAACACAACAAACATTCAGCCTGTATTCAGGAGAAATGTCCGGCTCTGGTATCTAAAGGCGACGTAGTTTTCTTTGGGCTTGAACAGAACAAATATCGAGTAAAATGTCCTTAACTCACATTCAAATGCTCGTTAATTTGTTTGTGGCTGAGCCATAAAAAAAAAAGGTCAGTAAATACAATAATAAAACAGAACAGTGTCTGACTTAAGAAGGTCAGTAGTCGGCAGTGTAAATGCTCCGATCTCCGGCTGATAGACGTGGTAGAAAGTTTTCGTGTGACGGTCAAATGCAGGACTGGATGATCTGTAGCCCTGCCTGCTATGTGTGGAGAGAGAGATGATTTCAGCACCGCGGACAGCGCCAATGAGTGTCAACGAGAGCTGTCGGTGGTGCTGAAGTCGGCTGCGTTCTACCGACGTGCACTTACTTTACTGTTGTCATTTTAGACCATGTTTCTGTTGCATGACGCGATTAGGGTTTTTTTTTTAAAACACGTGTCAGTGTCCCAATGAGTTAAAGTACAATCTTTGCACAACTGCAGATTGTTTGCGTGGCTGAATCCCAGATTAGAGACGAGCGCGTGGCATGCTGTTTCCTTCCCCAGCCACTAAACTGCAGCACTGCGCTGCGCTGAGGAGGAGAGTTGAGCCGCTCTGAACCATCGCTTCTGTCTCATTGAGGACGCTGCTCGTGTTATTTGCTCCCCAGGTGGCCTCACGCATATCGCGCTGATTGTGTTTAATTTTAGCCCGCGATTTTTCCACGCTTGGTTTGACGTCATCAAACAAAGTAATTAAGGTAGTAACGCTGAGCCGAGCTGAGCCGAGAACCTTCAGTGAGTGGGTAGAAAGTGAACGAGACACACGAGACATGGTTGGGCGTGTGTGTGTGTGTGTGTGTGTGTGTGTGTGTGTGTGTGTGTGTGTGTGTGTGTGTCTGACACTTATACATGGAAGCACACCACTCTCTCACACACACACACACACTCTCTCTCACACACACACACACACACACACACACACACACACACACTCTCTCTCACACACACACACACACACACACACACACACACACACACACACACACGTGCACATTTGTGTTACGTAGTTTGGCACTATGGAGTGATTTTTGAACTTTTTTTCCATCACAACCTCCTCAGTTCTGTTTAACTTAAGGATGTATTTTTATTGCTCAGCTTTATTCTAATTGTTTATACTAGCTATAGGGGCTTAATATCAGACAATAGGCCGATGGACACACTAACACACTACCGACTTAGTCCTGTGACTTTCCAGAACAAAATACTAATAACTACTTAAATCCTGGCCTGTGCCTGGTAGACCTATTAAGTATTCATCCACGCTTACTAGTTTATTTCTATTTGATCGTGAAAATCAAATGATGTTTAAGATGTTTTAGTTTGTTGAAATGTGTGACCTATTATTCAACAAACTGCATCCATATATAGAAAATCCAGGAACAGCAACAAATCACTGACATTCATCCAACACTCCAAAAATCATATTCAATTTAGTTTCATTTATGATTAAATGAATTACAAAGGTTAATGTAAGTAACGCAATGTGAGACTGGGCGAAGCGATTACGACATCACAATCACGGTATTTAAGTGAAAGAGGCCGGTTGCCTCTGGTGAAACTCTACCAGATGTGGCACGTGGGATATAAATATCCTTGTTAGCATATGTAGCCATATTTACACCGGTGCTTAAACACACACAGACTTCACGTCAAGGCCTCTCCCCCCCCCCCTCAGGCAATATTACCGAGGATGAAGACAAATCGCACAACAACATCTGAGTGTTGTCACAACAAACAGCATCGCCTCATTCCAACACAAGTAAAACCATCAAAACGTCGTACATTCCTGCTCATTGTGAGGAGTTTACCGAGTCGAATCCCAAACGCATAGACGAGCAACAGAATAAGCATGCTGGGGATAATGTGCTTTTTTTTCCTTTTTTTTTGCTGTTGTTGCTGTCGCCATCTGACAAGCGCTGAGCTCACAGCGTGGCGTCACGACACGCCTGTCTTCACCGGCCGTATTAGCGAAGCGGTTGAAAAAGGAGGAACTCGGTGAGAATCGATGTTTCTGCCAGGACTGTTTAGCGTGACGCACCGTGGCCTGCGAACGCTGCTCTGCCCCTGGGCGATGTTTAATTCATGTTTTTTTTTTTTCTTCATAAAAGCTGGATGCACCGAGCCCAAAAGCCATTAGTGTCATCCTCCTTTCTCTCCACGGCGTCACATCGCTCCATTTTGCACTCCCTCTCCTTTCAGCCGTCATCCCAGCATTACACGAAATATCTTTATCAGTCTGGAGTCCTCCTTTTTCTTTTCCTCTCTGTCCTCTTTCATAATCAATTTGACTTACTTGCTGAATATATATTTCCTTCCTTTCCATGCTTCCCGACGCCCTTCTCCTTTCACCTCACATACCTCCAACATTCCCCCCCCCCCCCCCCACTGCACCTGCTCTCATCCATCCAATGTTACGCTGGTGCCATCTCTCTGCCTTAAGTGAAACACAACATATAAAAATATCTATCTCCCTCGCTAGAACTTTTAGACCATCTTGAATTATTCACGCGCGCATATCTGCACCACATCCCCTGACCCCGCGAGAGAAGTGCTTTTATTTTCAACTCCGCGTAATGAAATCTGGATTGTGCCTTTCTTATTCTCTCCCCGACATCACCGTCTCATTTGAGGTGGGGTTTAATGGAGCGGCGGTGATCGGAGGCTTCTGGAAGCTTCCAGGAGGCAGGGTGGTGGATATCGCCGTCTTCTTTATACGGTGAGAGAGAAAAAAAAGAAAGAAGAGCGGCGGTGGAGTGGTGAAGAGGTCATAGATGCAACGTGGACGAAGCAGAAGGCGTGACTCTCAGAGAGGTTCAGTGCAGCTGCAATCCAGGGAAATCACATCAAAGATTAGCCAACTAGTTGCACCATGATGCAATGCATGACACAAGTGAAACGTATCATAAAGACACAACACATCAGTTCATCACATGAGGTTATAAGTAGAACATGTAACACAGTTTGGACTTGTCAAGTATGTGTACTTTATTTAGCCGACAGCTGTGGCCCAACCACAACTTTTTCTTAGGTTCCAAAACAAAAAAGTAGGTCAGGATTTTTTTTTTTGCATAAAAGTTGCTGCTAATATGTCCGGGGCTTGCAGTCTGCTGATGCTCTTCCTGGTTGCGATGTAGAATAACGTAGAAATGTGTGTGTTTCTTAAAACAGCAAAGTTCTCCAATGGATAAGGAGGAAATCTGGGTGTAGTCTAGATGAGAGTGTTGAAGGGGAATTAATGTGAGCTGCTCTGCATAGTTGTGCAAAAGAAATACTTCAACAGGAGGATCTTTCCAGCAGCTTTTGTGCAAATCAAAAAGGATGCCTAAATGATGTGTTTCAATCAATCTCAATGGAACTGGGTGGCTGCAGCTCAAATGGTCAAGCAGGATGGTCATTGACTTTATGGGGAGTGGGGCCGTCAATGGCTCCTTCCGTTGCGCATGTGCATAGGGAAATGAACAATTTATTAAAAGGAACTGTTGATAATCTGCTTAAAAAAAACAACAAAAAATCCAGTATCTGTGGCAGTACTAACGTAAGCCTGTCCAATCATTTCAGACTGAAGCACGCAGTGATTGGAGCTGCTAGCTCGACAGCTAGGACTACGAACACAGCCATTTTGTTTTTGGGGGAGTGGCTTTGGAGGAACAGGCTCCTGACTATATTCAGCGAACTTTTGGCGCTAGAGCTACTAGCCCTTTCATTGGAAAAGAGACGGCTACACTGGTGCTGGGTTGCTTAAATCTAGCGTACTCTTACTAGTTTACAAAGCCTGGCAGTAATGGAATGAATGTCTTTTTATTGATTCAATGGTGGCTTAACTGCAACCACTGAATCTTAAGTTTTCACATGAGAGCAAATCTTTTCTATCCTTTTAAATTCTCAAGAAATGTAAAAAAAAAAAAAAAGATAATAATAAAAGCAATCAACACTTAAGACGTGTATGTTCAGACCTCAGTAAAGACTTTAAATAAATGATATATCGACACATCTGCTCGTGTCAACATGAAATCTGAAGAGCACTGCCAACAACAAGCTTGTTTTTGAACGAGGGATTATCAGCTTAATGCACACACACACACACACACATACAGATACATGCAGGTGGAAGAGCGAATACAAACGCCTACACAAACACATCTGTTCATTTGTCTAATTAAGGAAAGCACTAATGTGGTCGACTCTGCCCACGTATAGATCTATAGCTCTACAGTGTCAGTGCACTGTTGTGTGTCTTTAAACACGCACTAGGGTGTGCGAGTGCACCTATGATTTACATCCGCAGCAGGCAACATATTTTACGCCGAAGCCAAACGTGAACACACACACACACACACACACACACACATGCTTGTCTTGCAAGACTAATTTCCTGTGGGACAGTAAATGTCATAGGGTCTGCCGCATGTAGTCCAAAATGTATGCTGACTATAACTGCAATGAATCAAATTGGGGACACCAATGTTTGCCCCAGATTATTTATAAAACTCCCAGATTACTGGTTTAAAGTCCGGAAACCTGTCCCCATATGTGACGTACAGTCTTCACAGTCGTGCAAATCAACTGAGCTCCAAAGGTCTCAGTGTGAGGAGACTGTAAACTGATGGGTGTAAATCCTGAAGCTCACCAGTCTGGCAATACTTTGACTGTTGAGTACCTGACACTCGTGTACTCGAGCCACAGGCGGGAGGAATATTCAAACGAGCTCAAACCTCTGTTAGTACGTCACAAGTGCTGTCTAAGAGCATCGCACTCATTACCGTCTGCAAAGCCGGGTATCTTGTATTCTATCGCTGCGGTGGCAGAAGAGGAAGGGGAGTGTAATTAGAGACCTAATGTACTGTTAACACCGGGGATGTTTTTTTTACACGGTTTGAATATTCAGTGTCGTTCACAGGACAGAAAAGTCGGCCGTTCGCTTCTCATTGCAGTGTTTCTTTGCTGGTGTCCTTCCTGGTCATCTTCAGACAGCACACACACACACACACACACACACACACACACACAAGCTGAAGCGCACAGCGATCAAGTAGTGTGTGCTGCTGAAAGTGGGTTATCCTGTGGGACAAGCTGACTTAAGCCATCATGCCAGGCGTGCGATATCTGGAGGAGCCACAAACACACAGTGGAAACTCAGAAAGTAGTAATACTGCAGGGTCATCATCAGGGAGCAGCCTACTGCTGCACTGGCACAACTTTATCTTCCGCTCTCTGCTACTGAAGAAGACACAATACTTCTCTGGTCCAGATTAATAATTGTTTCAAAAAATCTATTTCAATTTCTTACAGTAAGGGTGAACGGTGCATTCAGTCGATTTGTAGTGAACAGCAGTCGATACGATTACTGTACTACCTAAAACTACAAACACATAGAGATCCACACTGAAGGCTGGTATTTTGGCGCACAGCCTGTCCCATGTTCTAAGCTATTTGGGCGTGTAGCGTGAAAAAGGACAGATAATTGGGTTTATCACTGGCGTATTTTTAGTTCACATTTCTCCACACGCAATTTAAAACAGACTGAAAAGGGGCGGAGGGAGTGGAAGAGCAGAAAAAGGGAGAGGAGGAGGAGAAGGAGGAGGAGGAGGACGGGAATGGAGGTTAATAAAGGGAAGAGAAAGAAGGAATGGGCCACAGAGATGGAGCCTGGCACGTGTCCAGGTTTGCTGGAGTGTGTGTGTGTGTGTGTGTGTGTGTGTGTGTGTGTGTGTGTGTGTGTGTGTGTGTGTGTGTGTGTGTGTGTGTGTGTGTGTGTGTGTGTGTGTGTGAAGGAGCAGTAGTGTTTCTACCCTCAGGCACCAGAGCGGGTAGACGGAGCAGAACAAGCCCTCTGGATGACTGCAGGGGTGCCCGACGAGAAACACGCTTATTTAGGAGAGCAACCTCAGGAAGCTTTAGCTGCGCAGGGAGCCGGATCATCCGCCACGATGAAGACCTCCGTTAACCCCGGCGAACGTCACAGGGAGCGCACGGCTAGAAGTCCGACGGTCGTTGTGTGGACGGAGGCGTCCCGTCACGTTCAGTTTAATGAAGAAACACATAAAAGCCAGTGCTGGAGATTCCATTAATTTCCATGACTGGATATGTAAAGACAAGCTAGCAAAGAGCACAAGCTTTGTTCTTTGTGTTCAAGTTAAAACAATAGGGAATAGTACAGGAACAGTTCAACGTTCTGTGGAACATGCGCATTCCCTCTACAGTGAGCTGAGAAGATTGACACCATTGTCGCGGTTGTCTGTTAACTATGAAGCTACGGCAAGTAGATGCTTAGCTTAGCTTAGCTTAGCTTAGCTTAGCATGGAAATGGGGGAAAATAGCAAGCTTGGCTCTGTCCAAAGATACAGAAATCTGTCTACCACCAGCTGTAAAGAGCACCGAAACATTTCATCTTGTTTGTTCAGTCTGTGCACAAAACAGAATGTAAAAAAAAAAAAACGACACCTTGTTGTTTGACGGGAGCTGTGTCTTCGGGAATAGCTGGGCTCCAGTTTTATGCTAAGCTAAGCTAACTATCTTCTAGCTGTAACTTTACAATCAACACACAGACATGAGTGGTTGCTGATCGACATTGTGGTAAGAGACACTATTCCTTTAAGACCAACGCAACAATGTCTTTAAGATCTTCTTGAAAATGTAAACTTATCTGGTGGTGTGAATATTTTTTTGTAAAAGCTAAATGACTGGACGTCAATGCACCAACCACATTTTTTTCCCACCCTTAAGCTGCCCATGTCTATTCATGGCCCCTTCAAGAATATTTAGCTTTATTTTTCAGAGAACTAATTATTGGAATTGTGCGTTGTTGCACGACAGCATGCTGAATATTCACCGGGAGCTGTGGCCGTACCGATAACGGACACTTCAGTCACCGCAGCTACCGTACCGTAACAAATGGACGGAAAGGCTTAGTGTGAACATTCGCTGTTGGACAAAAACTGCTGATCTGAAAAAAAAAAAAAAAACTGTCTTCACTTAAATCAAGGCTGCAGCACAGAGTTCAAGCGGGTGAGGGTAGACAAGGGGCCGGCTGCAGAAGGTGCAGGACGAAACGGGGGGGAGACGGGGAAAGAGATCGGTTAAAAAAGCAGTGTGCTGGGAAAAGTGCTGCTCCGGGAAGAACCGTGACACCATTCAGAAATCATATAGTCACAAAGCGGTGGCTCCAGTTAGGTCATTGTTGGAGTTAGTGTGGCAAATACTTAAGCACTAAACGTGCACGCTTAGCGTTCTTTGGTCACATTTGCACTTGTACTTCCTGGCAGAAACTATTTATCAATTACTTTTAGATCTGTTTAACCAATTCATCGCTAATTCAATTGTCCATTTCTTACCCTTTAGCTAACTCTTTCAACCATACTACTGGGTCTTTTTAGTCATTTCAAATACCTTTTAAATGTAGATAACTATTCTAACTCTTTATTCGTCACTTTAGATTCCTGCTTGCACTCTTAATTGTAACGCGGCTGTTGCAGCTGACTCAATCATGGATGGATGGATGGATGGATGGAGGCTAATGCTAAGTTGCACACAACAGCGTTGCATTACACACTCTAATGATACGGTGTGTCAGCTGGCCTGCTCTGTCCTCTTCTGCCTTTCCTCTAGACACATCCACATCACATCTGTCACCTTTATGCTCCAGTCAACCTCATATTTATAGGGTGGAGCACCTGTTAAATATCACACACACACACACACACACACACACACACACACAGAGAGACACACAAATCACAGGGGCCACAGTAAATATCCGTTTTGTCGATAGCTGTCCACAGCAGCAGAGGCTCACAGTATTTTTTGCTGATGTGCTGACTTCAGGAATCAGAGCTTCACTTTTGCTGAGATAAAGGATTCGGTCCGGTTAAATCTTATCGTAGTGTGGTGTGTGTGTGTGTGTGTGTGTGTGTGTGTGTGTGTGTGTGTTTATTCGGTGGTGGTGCATTAAAAGCACCAGTGTGCTCTGTCTTCAGAGGCTCTGTTGGAAGGTGATGTTATTTTCACCTGATGTTACCTTTTGGTTGGCAGATGGGGTTCACAAATTTGGACACGTGCACTCGCACACGCACACACACACACACACACACACACACACACACACACACACACACACGCCTGCAATGGAACAAAAGCGCATTAGTGCTGTCGAGCACATTTCCTCTTCTGTCAGACTGAGGAACGAGGCTTTCCCGTACACACACACACACACACACACACACACACACACACACACACACACACACACACACACACACACACACACACACAAAATACCCAGGATGTCCATTAACGGGATGCGACTCTGAATGTGGGTTCAGCCTTTTTTTTTTTTTACTTCAGATAGATCCACTGACCAAAGCAAAGGGTGTGTGTGTGTGTGTGTGTGTGTGTGTGTGTGTGTGTGTGTGTGTGTGTGTGTGTGTGTGCATCTGCACTCTTGCAAAAACAAAATGCTTTTACAAATTGTCACTGTGCTTCATTTTATCTCACCAATAAAGGAAATGAACATTAATAACATTTTTTACAAACGTATGTTGACTGTTTTAGAGCAACACTTACACAATACAACACACACACACACACACACACACACACACAAATCAAACACAACTGAGTGTCTTCTGACGCCGTTTGATCAGCGCGTGATGAAAACGTGTTTGGGGGGGAAAAGTTCAAAATGTGATTTAAGGTCATCCAGATGAAACATGTCACAGATGACATTTTAGTGTCATTATACTTACTATACGTATTCTCACTATACTTTTGAGGAGTATAAAAATACTTGCACCACTCTCTGCCAACCCTTCTGAGTGCTGAACGCCTCCTTTTACCGCTCACCGTCAGGACTGCCAATTCTTTTAACAATGTCAGTTATCCCATCCATAGACGCAATATTATTATGTTGTCTTCCTCCAGCTTCCTCGCCTCCTCTCTTTTACTATACATAGTACATATAACAGTGTCTTCTGGTACCACATGAGGGTAGAGTCAAAGAAAATTCTCAGCTTGTAAATGAAGAAGAGTGTTCAAAATGTTCCATGTGAGACTTGTAGATTGAGGCGTTGACTGAAAGTCTATTTATTTGGAGTCTTTCTTTGTACATTTGTTCATAGTGAAGCCGTAAATCTCTCACAACAGCTCAAGAATATGAATATGAATATATATATATATATATATATATATATATATATATATATATATAGTTTCATTTTCTAAAACAGCCCGGTAATATAGTGAAGTTGTTTGCACACTTTACTCTAAAGTGACTTTGGATTTGTTCGGAACTACTTTTAGACACGTTTGGTGCGATAGTGAATATGTGACACAGCAGCAGGGCGGTTATGGCAATGATGCAACATGTGTGGAACTTCAATGAGTCAGAAGAGCAATAACACTGGTTTATCAACAACACTTTAATATAGTGCAGCTATTAATATTCATGACTGTAACCTTAATTTAGACCAACATCGGGACTATACCGGTGATTTGTTCACGTTTTAAGACAATTCACTATTGTCTGAGGATTTTAAAACACAATGAAAACTTTCAAATGTTTGTCGCTGTGTCTCTTTGAGCAGAGGGGAACATGTGACTGAGGGAAATAGCACTGGCCAAGCACATAAAATACAGAGCTTTTTTTTTTTTTTTTTTATTCAACATGTAATAGAATACAGTCAGTGTCATATTTATTCCTAATACCGTATGTAACCCGGTGCCGCTAGACGTGGGAAGTGACGAGGAGAATACACATTCTTCAAAAATGAGCCAAAAAAGCGGCAACGATTACAGCGCCGCTCGGGACGTGGATTGTGGAGCCGAGGCACGGTGAAAAAGGACAGAGCGAGAGAGCGATGATGGATTCATATTTTTATGAAGAGGAAAAAAAAGAAAAAAAAAAAGGGTGGATAGGACAAATTGTTCTTGCGTTTGTTACAGTAAAGCTCGGTTTGAGACCGTTGTACTGTGCCAATCACGTCGTGTGATCTCTTATTTTTCACATCAACGGTGCTGCAGAGGAGAACAGGAGGGTTTTCGGTTTTCTTTTCTTTTTTTTCTTTTTTTTTTTTTTTTTTTTTTTAGGTCCACTGTTACAAACACACAGCTGCATTGCTTAGGCTGGAGTATGGATCGGATCAGAGCGAGACCCGGTGCAGCTTCTCACTTACGGTTTCTACGGGAGACGATTATTTTGGCGGTTTTCTTTCTCAAATCTCAGAAATCTCCGTACCTGTGAAAAAGAAAAACACACAAGTAGTAAATAGAAACAGATTAGAAGACATGCAACGAACACCTGCTCCGTGATTCATGTATATCTGAGTATTTTTTGAAATGAAGATAAAAAAAAATAACTACAGGTTTGGCTATAATTTAGACATTTATCTCTTCTGATTTGGCATATTGATTTTAGCTTATTGATTCCTGGTTCATAAATTCCTCCAATTGTCAAAATGTCAAAGCAATTATCAACCATTTTTTTTTCCCATCTGATTTAGGCAGCTCATTATGCATAAACAGCAAGATACTTGATTCTACTTATACTGCATCTCAACCGAGCGCCCGTTAATCTGCATCCACAATCAGACGACAACAGTTCAGGCTGAACTCACGCCGCTGTCTCCTCCACTCTGCTTCAAGCTTTCATGAACTCCAATTGTGGAGACTGCAAAGTGACTTGCTATGATTCCAGTTAAAATCAAATACAGGACATAAAACAGTACATTTCTGCCATATTTTAGACGTTTTAAATTACTTGTTTTTTGCCAGGATAAGAGACATGTTGAGATGTGCTTTATCGTATTGTTTCAGAGTGACTCACTCTGCGTCATCAGCTGTGGGTGTGTTATAGCTTTGGAACAGCGGCTGCATGAAGAGCCCCAGAGTTCCCACCAGACACACCAGGATGAAGATCCACAGGAACAGACGGTCTATCACCATGGCCACGTACTTCCAGTCTTCTATGATCTGGAACCAAAACCAACAAGTTACAGATTGTTAACGCGGATCAAATCGGGAAAGTAAGTCTGTGGGATCAGACCTTCATGTTTTAACTCTAGAAGAACACGAACCTGTGAGGGGGGGGGGGGGGTCTCTAAAGCTGTGTGTGCTCACAATGCATCCGTTTGACGGTTGATTGTAGACCCCTCCCCCAAAAACAGTGACGGTCCAATCATAGTTTAGCAACTACTACCTGCAGTAGTGAGCCACGGAGCCCATCATTAACTAACTAGTCTATGAGGTGAAGGGTTACTAACCAGCACTGCTCAACATTAATGCATGAGGAAGCGCTGAGATGCAGGTGAAGAACAATCGTGGTGATCCAAGTCTGATCTAAAGTTTGATTATGACTTTTGGTTTAGCCAGGATATTTTTCTACGTTACTTTTTTGTAAAAAAAAAAAAAGGGATTTTTTTTAAGGGTCATTTTAAAAGTGTTTGTTATTGTGATTCCTTTTATTGGCCACAGTGCATCACTGCCCCATGTCCTAAATAAGACTGAAGGCATTCGTGTTTTCTTCAAAGTAAGTTTTATGTACTTTGTGTTTAGAGTGAACTAGCAAAACTTGTTTCCCCCAGTTCTTAATTCATAAGGAGAGAAAACTATCTAGATAAAACCTCACTTTCGTAAATGCAAAAAAACGATAATGCCACTGCATCTCCTGCAACATCAATGTTATAACACAACCTGGTATGAAGCCATTAAAGTGGATATTGCAGCACTTATACTGGGTTGTCAGCTGGTGACAGCGTTTCTAACAAACTCAAGAAAGCGAACTCTTTCAGCTTAATATTAGATGAGAAGCTGTGTCTGTGTAGCTTCAAGGACACCAAATGCACACCAAGGCTCTAACTGCACTGCAGCCAAAGGACGAGAGGCTGCTTGATGAAGGATTTGCCGTGAACAGTTAGGGTTAGTCCGTCAGCTTGTGTTTGTATGAGTGTGTGTGTGTGTGTGTGTGTGTGTGTGTGTGTGTGTGTGTGTGTGTGTGTGTGTGTGTGTCCATGGTGTTCTGAGGCTATCTGATGTTAGGTTGGAATACTGCGACAGAAGGACAAAAGCAAACACTGAATGATTTAAGACATGTTCTGTGCCTTATCTGGCTCCTGATAACTTCCTCATCCCGCCCCTTATTCTTTGTCATCACCCATCTCCATAATCTGCTTTTACAGGTCTCGTCTTCCCTCATTCTTTCCAATAATGCATTCTGTCTTCCTTTTCTTTCGTCCTCTGATCCTATCTCTTCCTGCTCATATCATCACTTATGCATCCTTTTAACCGCGGCGTTATCTCCTCACCCCTTCGTCGTCGTCTTCGGTCTTCATATGTTCAGCGATGTATCTCACGCCGTCCACCGCCTCCTCCACATCTGCATCCCACTGAACAGCCGAAGGCCTCCGGAAGTCTGAAAAGCCGCCGCCGCCGCCGCCCCCATCTGGGACGTCGTCCACCTTCCAGCAAAACTTGTGTGCCAAGTCCTCGTTCACGTAGAAAGAGTCGGCATCTGTTCGGATCCCGCCGAGTCTGACGTTTGAATACTGCCTCTTGTCCGTGCCGCTCTGGGAGTTAGTTTTCCCGACGGCGCTCCGGTTCGCATACTTCTTGCGGAGTTTATCGCGGACGTTGGAGGAAGATCCCGGACGCCTCATGAAGAGGAAGGTGGGGAGGCGGACTAAGAAGAAGCGTTTGACCCAGTCGGGCATGTGGTGGGTGGATGGGGACCGGTGATGCACATTGAGGACGCAGACACTGGTCACAATGGAGAAAGTGACCAACACCATGGTGAACATCAAGTATTTACCTTTTGAGAGAAAACAAAAATCACGTGTTACTCTGTGATCGAATAAGTCTCAAACAACTGAGGACCAACAAGAAGAAATAAGTCTCTGATAAAGGTCCCGCGTGGCTCACTGTACGTTTCCACATCACCACTTCCTGCTCTGAGGTTTCCGATTTTAACAGAAATACAGTTTTCATTTACTGAGCAATTCCAAAGACTGCATGAAGAGGAAGGGAGTATGAGGTGTTTGATGTGAGACTAAACAGCAAGTAACATCAAGAGCAAAATAAAATGGGAGTCAATCAGAAAATTAGGATTTATGATAAAAAACATTCTTGCTGTCCAATAAATAACCTCCCGGAAACATGACTACAGATTAAATAAATGAGATATTATGGCTTTATTAATGAGCGGTGCTGGTAGACGAACAGTTTTCATCTTTTCATGTACTCTCTGCAAGGAAGCGAATACGATTATTACCCACAATATGAAAAAAAAAAGTATTAACAATCTGATTATTTAGGCAAAATCTGACAGAAGGATATGTTTATGATATTTGGTTTTGAACCGTGTCTTTGAACAAGATATCAAAGAAGCTACTTCTGCCGATTTGATCAGCAGAGATCTTGACATATTGTCGATTTGGATTTCTTTTCAGTTTATTTTATTCGGTTCGCACCCCCCTGACTGCAGACGGCAGTGCAAAGACGCCGATCAACATCACTGACCTATGAGCGGCACTGCGAGAGAGGTAGGCGGCACTATCTTCGATATCAGCAGCAGGAACACGGTGAGAGCCAGCAGCACGGAGATGCACAGCGTCATCTTTTCCCCGCAGTCCGACGGCAGGTAGAACACCAGGATCGCCAGCGACGTGATCAGCACGCACGGGATGATCAGGTTAATGGTGTAAAACAGCGGCTTCCTCTTGATCACAAAATCATAGGTGATATCCAGGTAGGTGACGTCGTTGGGGTCCTCGTTTTTGCGCGCGGGAAGCGAGACGATGTCCCACTCTCCGCTCGGCGTGAAGTCGTCGCGGCTGGCGAAGTCGCTCGTGAGGATCAGGTCGACCTCCGTGTGGTCGTAGGTCCAGGAGCGGAACTTGAGAGTGCAGTTCTGCTGGTCGAAGGGGAAGTTCTGCACCTCGATGGCGCACGCCGACTTGTAGATGGCCGGGGGGAGCCAGAAGATGTCTCCTGTGTTGGAGACCACAGCATTGCAATAGAAGGAAACCTCATACACGCCATCAGCACTGTGAGAGGTTGTGGGTGAGAGGTTAGATCAGAGAGCGGATGGATTCAAAGCCGTTACAATCAACACATAAACGAGACGTATTTGAATAACGCATTGAGTAACGAGCTTTTCTTTTGCAGATGTTGTGCTTGTACACTGGTTACACTGACTCCATTAACACCATACAGCAATCCATTAATATGAGTCCACCACACACACTTAAGCACATTCTTTCATTACACAGACTAAATCACATATGCACACACTGGTCTTCTCTTTGGTGGGATGACACGCGCGGACTTACTTGTTGTATAGCACTATGTCAGGAAGCCAGATGTGTTTGGATGGTATTCGTAGTTTCTTGATGCCTTCGTACTTCTCCGGGTCCCACCTAAGCCTGTAGTCATTCCACTCCTGCAGAGAGAGCATTTATGAACTCCCTGACCGACAAACACACCAAAAACCAGTGTGTGTTGAACACCATGTGTGTGTGTGTGTGTGTGTGTGTGTGTGTGTGTGTGCGTATCGGACCGTTAGAAAGATGAAGTCGTACCTGAAACAGCCACAGGTTGGTAGTCATGATCTGTTCTCTCTCATTCTGCAAGAAAACAAGAGTCAGTCCATAAAAAAAAATCCCTTTGTAATATAAACGGTTGAATTATTATAATGCTGTTTACAGGCAGTGGATTTAGCACAACACACGAAGGGTCAAACTCAAATATTAAAGGACATCTTCATGGGGAGGACGCAGGAACGCAAACTTTTTATGGCAAAATACCCCTTTGAAAACATCCACAAAAATGTCACAAATGTAGATTTAATACAGAGCTATATGTATATTCACCCTGATTAAATATGTGTCAACAATTAGAGAATATAAAACGTTATAAATTGTAGTGTT
The DNA here is from genome assembly GCF_023349555.1 of Cebidichthys violaceus. Taxonomy (NCBI): domain Eukaryota; kingdom Metazoa; phylum Chordata; class Actinopteri; order Perciformes; family Stichaeidae; genus Cebidichthys; species Cebidichthys violaceus. The sequence continues at coordinate 338,602 of NW_027176639.1, forward strand.
TACATTGATTTCAGATGTGAAATATGTACGATTGAATGCAACACAAGTGGGATCTGATCGTGACGGTGGAATACGACGTTAGTTGCTCTAACTAGAGCAACCTAGTGACCCCGATGTAAACTCTGAGCGGAATGGCTCACGTTTGCTCGTAGTGACCGCGGCCGTGTCTCATAAACATACGTTATGTCACCGCAATCAAACTGATAATGTCTGTCGGAACCTTAAAGCCCCCAAACATGTCTTTTGGTGTTCATGAAATCCTACTTACGACACTGATGAGCTGCGACAGAGACACCTGTATGGAGATGGTGACCTGTTGGCTCTTATTGACAGCCGGTCTGATCAGCTTGTTGTAGCGCTCCGGACCCAACAGATAGTTCACCAGCCGCTCCTCCGCATTCTCTGCCCTGCTGCCTGCAGAGCGAATCAGAAAAACGGAGAGTGGGGAAAGCCGTTTCAAATCCTAAAAAACGGCATCTACCTTTAATGCTCTGCTAGATGGTAGCGTTTTCTCGCTTATTGACTCATTGAATACAGAAAAATGTCACGTTATGTTTGCGTGTATGTTGTAGTTCCAAGCGTGATATTCATATCACCGTATGTTTTCAGTCCAGTGACACCATGAATGATGAACAATAAACAAGTTGGGTGTAAATGAAGTTAATTTACCAAAGGGCAGAATCACGTGTTCTCTTTAAAGTGTGTGTGTGTGTGTGTGTGTGTGTGTGTGTGTGTGTGTGTGTGTGTGTGTGTGTGTGCGTGGTTGCGTGTTGCAGTCTCACGCTTTACTGCAGGGTTTTAGAGCAAAATAACAAACAAAAATCCAGTCATGCATCCATCACTGTGAGAGGATCCCTGAAGCTTTGTGTTTCCTCAGCCCTAAATCATTGGTTACATAAAAGTGATCGTATGAATAAGTCAGAAGCAAAACTTGCTTTTGACCCACTCGCCTGGCTTCCATGGCCATTACGTCTACACCGTCAAACAAACTGACAATAGCGCAGAGAGCGTTTAGTATCTGGAATGCTTCATTGTTTTTGAACGACGTTCTCTTTTCACTACGGTCAATGTCTTCAGCTGAGCAAGAGATGTAAGGGAATTCAATGGAACGTCAGTCTACAGTTTAACTTCTAGAGGATGAATGCCTTTCCAGCAAGTCAGAACCGAAATTGTCTATTTGTGCAAGAGTTCTCCAACAGCCTCATAGTTGGAGAACTTAATCGCGTTTAGATGCTCTCTTAAGTGGCATCAATATAATGATAATTGGGGCAGGATCAGCATAAAAAAAGGAAGACAGAAAAATTGACGAAAGGACAAAAGAAATAGTAAAAATGGTATTAAAAATAAAGTGTCTCCTTTCACCTAAATCAAACGCATGCTCCAGCACGATAAAGATCTACACAACACGAGCCAGGTGGTGCTCATGGAAACACTACCGCCTTTGTCCACAGGGGGCAGCAAAAATGAAGTTTTCTCCAGGATTACGGTCGCAGTTTGAAACACGTGGTCAACGGAACAAAAACAACAAAAGTTTGTCCGGTTTAGAGAAAATAACATCATGGTTTGGCTTAAAATTACTACAAATTTATAGAAAAAAAAAAGAAGTATGTTTTGGCAAACAAACACGGCTACTTGTTTCACACAAGAACAAACAGTCTTCTGTGTATTTATGACCCGTCCACAACCCAAACCTTTAAACTAAGCAGACTTCCACAGACTTATTTCAAACTTATTTGTGATAAATCAAAAGCAAACATAATCCAAGACAAAATACTTTCTCTCAAAACAGAATTCACGAGGCGGTTTTGTTGTATCGGAACATAATTGTCCGGCTGGCAGTTGGTACCAGCGGACCCACTTTACTGAGATTCATTGGACCACCTGCTTTCATGCATGCATGAGTAGTTCCAGCTAAAAGGTAACAGCGATTACTTTTGGAAAGAGTACCTCAACGATGTAGCGCTCTGACAACATGGTCCATCCAAACCGACGGAGCAGAACCAGAGAATACTTTTTACTCGTCAAAACGTGGCGCCCACGTTTCCTACCAATGTAGCTCGACTGCGTGTGGTTCTGTTCGGTCAGGGATTTGGGTGCGTTGGTGCCGATGGTGGTTAATGTCGCCTCGAGCAGGAGGTCTGGCGAGATCGCCTATATTCCTAACTCCACACACGCTCCGATTTATTTTCATTTTCAAACTCGCCGCCTTGAGACACGACGCCGACTCAAGTAACGTCACTCGGGGCGATTTATCGGACTTCACAGAACTCCCTCTAGACCCACAACAGGCCTTATTCAACTTACCAAGACCTGTAAACAGACTTTAACGTGCTAAACTGATGGAGCTGTTTATCACAGCCTGCTGGGACTGCTGTGTGTGTTTATGAATCTCTATGTTTTGTGACAGCTTCAGTTGAAACACAGATGCTGTTCCTGAGGAACGGTGCCAGACATCACTGCGGAGTACAAGGCCCGGTCAAGTCTTCAAACACTCACAACAACATGCTGGCAGACGCAGCAAAGTACTATCCGCCCTCCTGGTGTATTACATCATTTAAATAATTCAAACCTAGATATCTTCGCCTTAATGGATGTTGCAGAGAAATGCCTGACTATGCTGCCTGTCGTACCTGATCTTGGTCAGAGTCCACTTGTTTTTGGAGAGCAGACATGACGATTGATGGCTCTGATTTCTTCTTTCTGTCTTAATATTGAAAGATAAGCCTCGCCTACAAACTGAAGCTAAAGCAGAGCCTATAACACAATTCCATGGTGGAAGCATGCAACGGTCGAGGCTCTTTAGACGAAACCCTGAGTCAAGGCGAGGTGAAGAAAAGGAAGCTCTTCTTTTAGGACAGCGGTGGAGACGTCCAGATGTTTTGTCTCAAAGAAGGGAGACGGTGCTTTCTTGGCAGTAGGTAAAAAATAGCCTTGTGTGAATTATTCAACGAGCCCATCTGCTTTTAAAAGTAGGATCACCACACACCGTTTTTAAAACCTTGTCTCTGCGGCAAAAGTTGAGTTTGTTTTATTTTATTCAAAAAAAGGCAGATTTGTTGTCAAAGACATACAGCATCATGTCCTCTCAGGGATAAATAAATCTGATGTAGAAAATAGGTAAGGCAGGTCGTGTAAAGTCAAGGCAACAAGAACTAAACATGCACATTTAAACTGTTTATGAAATACACAAACTACACATGATGGGTTTTGCACTCAAAGTTTCCATTTCAATAAAAGAAAAAGTGGTGGAGTGGTTTTCTACCACAACGATATTCATGTGGCAGAGTGTGAGAGTTTGATCACAGGGCGACAAAAATGGTCAAATTAATAATTAAAAGGAAAAAATGAAAGACAATTTCACTGCCTTTTTATGACAGTTATAGTCAAAAATGCATAAGAGCGACACTGACAATAAAATTACTCTCTCTCTCTCTCTCTCTCTCTCTCTCTCTCTCTCTCTCTCTGTCTGTTTCTCTCTCTCTCTCTCTCTGTCTCTCTCTCTGTCTGTTTCTCTCTCTGTCTGTTTCTCTCTCTCTCTCTCTCTCTCTCTCTCTCTCTCTCTCTCTCTGTCTCTGTCGCTGTCTCTGTCGCTGTCTCTGTCTCTGTCTCTGTCTCTCTCTGTATTTCTCTCTATTTCTCTCTCTGACTCTGTCTCTCTCTCTGTCTCTGTCTGTCTCTTTCTCTCTCTCTTTCTCTCTCTCTCTCTGTCTCTCTCTCTTTCTGTCTCTGTATTTCTCTCTCTTTCTCTCTCTGTCTCTCTGTCTCTCTCTCTCTCTCTCTCTCTTTCTGTCTCTGTATTTCTCTCTATTTCTCTCTCTCTGTCTCTTTCTCTCTCTCTGTGTGTGTCTCTCTCTCTCTCTTGTGTGTGAACTAAAGACGAATGAAAAGTATTTTCTCATTTAATTAAGAACTTTAGTCCAAAATAACAAAAGACGATCAAGTGACATTAAAGAAAAAACAACTGCATGTCCTGCGTCTACATGAGGGCACAAACAGAGAAATCAGATGAAGACAAGAGCTTCTTCACAATACACTTCCATTGAATCGATACATAGTGACGATACATTATCATACTGAGTTAGCACTCGTGTAACACAGAACACAGTCTACAGGACATCACATTAATGAACTTTTAGGTAAATTATTTAGCAGTTCACTTAGACCTAACCTTAACCTCGTGT
>NW_027176639.1:342882-347882 GCF_023349555.1 Cebidichthys violaceus
AGTCGGGACCTCACGTAGGAAGAAGGAAGAGGAACACGTCTCAGAACCGTGTTCTCAGAACCGTGTTCCGTTCTGTTCAGTACGGTTCCATCTAGTCGTCTCAATTTGTTGCAGTTCCAGATGTGCGGCTTCCCTTTTGCTTTCTATTGCATTCATGATCCAAACTGATGTCAAATGGATCTTGTAGGCAGTAAGGCGAGTCCGTTTTCTACAGATTGTTGAGAACCCGTGTGACATGATGCACTCTTCTTATTGTATTTTATGCGACAGAATGTGTTTAATAAACAGTGGCTTTAATAAAGCTAATTTTGTAAGGCCATCTCTTACAGTTCAAGAAAAAAAAACATACTTATAATGCATTATAATCTTATAGAACGGACCAATTATAGTTAGAACCACTCATACATATTCACAATGCTTTATAATAATGATTGTATAATGATTATTGTTATAAAGCATTGTGAACATTTATGAATGCTTATAACCATGACTATACAGGGCAGATTATTAAGCAACATAGGTATGTTTGTAGTGCATTATAGAAAATGTAATTAAAAATTGGAAACTGAATTCAGAACACATGGATTTACTACATGGATTAAGAACCTGTTCAGCACACGGAGTGATGATTTTATTAATTGTTTTTTGCCTAAAAGCAAACACTTTAATATGAAATAGTTACTTCATGTTTTTCAGAGTGCATCGCTTTAATAAAAGCTTAATGTTGTAAGGCCAGCTCTTGTCTGAGTCGTTTCTATGAGCGCCGAGTTCAGGGGTTTTAATTTAGAAACGTAACATTTTAAAATCATTGGCTTCTATCAGTGTTGTACTGTAAACACACGTTACAGTATTACACCGTTGATGGAGATTACAGTAGGAACACTTAAATAACAGTATGCTGTCTTTTCTTTACAGCACAGTCCTGTAATGGTGTTTAAAAAGCTGCTCGTAGAATCAATCTACCTCTTATCCTGTTCACTTCTTTTCTTGACAGACGGTGAAGACGCGGCTCTCCAACGCAGACACTCTCAGGACGCCGAAGACGCTCTGAGAGACACAAACCGCCGACGAGGGGACACGTGGGACATGCGCTGTGCTTCCTGATGTCAGGCGTAGTAATCCCTTCCAAAACACAGGTTAACATATATACACACATATATATATATACACAGTATATACACACACATATATAAAATATTAGTTAGCTTGTAAATGTTGATGAATCTGAAAAGAAGTGCAAAGAAACTTCTCACCTTTTTTAGATCCAACAAGGCATCAACAAAGACTTCATCATCATCATCATCAGTTTTACCAGCATTGTGACTGAGCCCCAGGCTGGACCAACAATATTAATCCTACAACACATACTGTATCTACACACTGTGTGGACACAGTACCTGGTGTGGATACAGTACACTGTGTGGACACAGTACACTGTGTGGAGAACATAACTTCACTGCCACCAAGTGGACTGTCCCAAAGTGGAAACATGTTTTGGTTTTTTTTTTTAAGTCAAGAATTCCATTTTTAAAAGCTGAGCGAGAACCAGGAGGCGAGGACAGAATAACAGGAGAACACCGTTTTAGAAGAGGATGTTATACATTTATTATTGAACCTGCTTTTGAAATCCAAAAGACGGGGTAAGGGATTAAAAAAATCATTGCACTACTTAATAAAGTATTACTAGTAATTACTCTCATACAAAATGTACAAATGTTTGTTAAAAATGTCATTATCGTCATAACAGGCCTTCAAATGATTTTGGTTACAGATATAATACAGAATGAAACCACTATGACACCATTTTAATTATAGAGTTTCATAGTTTTAAAAAAAAAAAAAAAAAAAAAAAAAAAAAGGAAAAAGATATTCAAACGACCCAACAGCTTGCATGGAAACGATTAGCAAAAATAAAACTGATGAGCACTAATCATACTGGTGGCGCCGGGTTCTGAAAAAGACATAAATAGAGGGACTGAGGTAATTGCTATTGTACCAAGCAACAAAAAAGAAAAATTAAAAAAAAGAAATGTCCAACATAAAACAATCCCAAGACACAAAACGGATGCATACGGTCACAAATATGGCCTTTTACCCCAAAGAAGAAAATAAAAAGATGACATAAAGTATAATTCCCCTCCCATTCCCATGGATATTACACGAGTTTATACACTGACACAGAAGGAGAGTTTCATTAAACGCTCTTCCTGCTTCTCCACTAATTCACTGCTGGCTTTGCATTTTCCGCGAAAAAACAAAAACTCTGTATTTGAACAAATGCATCGTGTCCGATGCGACGCCTCAAGCTGCAGCTGCAGAGAATGAAGTTCTGCAAAAGCGTCTCAGACGGGAGACCGTGCAGGTTCGGCTGAACCTTTCCCCAAAACAAACGTTTGTCTCAGCATCTTCATGAGGCCCATGTCAGGCGGCCATCTTAAAACAACAAAAAAAAAAAAAACACCCAGCTGTGGATGAATAGCTATGACTCCATTAGAACGCCTGCTTCTGTGCGTGAGGTGAACATGTCTGAGTTCCAGTATCACACGCCGACACAGGCCTTACAGAGATCAAAGGGATCATTAAGAGACTGATGAACAGAAAGGAACTGACATATTGGGCTACTGGAGGTCAATGTGGAGCACATGTATGTTTTTAATGCATTCAAATATTTGTTTTTCATACGCAAACGGACCGTGGGACAGCTGATCAGTGGTCGGTTCAGAATATAAAATAAAAAGAGTGTGTAGGTCTTAAATCTACGTCTTAAAGTGCTGAAGTGTCACATCCACCATCTGGTGACGCAGTAGATTAATCCCCCCCCCCCCCCCGTTAGTGACGGAGAACTCGTTGATATCCATCGACGCTGAACGGGAAGCTGCTATCGGCTACCGAGATCGATAAAGACGAATGTTTTCAAAAAGGCCGTAAGAAAGCTAGTAAACGGAGCAGGTGTGAGTGTTTAGAATGAATGCTTTGTATTCACCTCGTCAGTTCTGCAGAAATCTAACCGAAGTCACATGATGTGCCTCGGGGGAGGAGCTTAGTGGGTATTTTGAGAAAAGAGATAAATAGTCCTGATCTGTTTCCTTTAGGTAACGACATAATGTATAAAAAAAAAATCATTTAAGAAGAACGGAGATGGGCAGACACAGTTTGTAGAGCGAGTTACTGATGTGTGGCTTAGACAACTGAAAAAAAAAAGAAAACATGATGAGAAAGCATCGATAACTTCAATGGAGGTCTTCCTGGTCCTTTGATTTTAAAACTTTAGATTTTTGAACAAATCTTGGATATAAATGTGTGAAGTTGCCCTGAACCTCCAGAGAGTCTAACCTTTGTGAAACAGAGTGGAAAGAAACGCGATTAAGGAAGTCAATGCACCACATGAACTGTAAAGATACCACAGGAGAAGCAACACACACACACACACACACACACACACACACACACACACACACACACACACACACGTATAGAGAAAATAGTCTCTTTTTCTAAAGTAGCTTTGCCGCAGTTTACAGTATCTTTGTTTCTCCCCATACAGACCGCTATCACACCGAGGAATGCCAGAAGACATACACAGGAAATAAAATCGACCGATATTGTTCAAATCATAATGAATCTATCAGAAATGAGCCCAGATGTGAACGCTTAATCATAACCAGAACACAAACAAGGAAACGACCAAAGTCTTTGGACTGCCAATTCAACTATACCGGCGTTAAGAAGTCTTTTTGACATGAGTTTAAAAAAAAAAAAAATACACACATATATGTCCACCTGCACATGACACTGTGTGTGTGTGTGTGTGTGTGTGTGTGTGTGTGTGTGTGTGTGTGTGTGTGTGTGTGTGTGTGTGTGTGTGTGTGTGTGTGTGTGTGTGTGTGTGTTTCAAAGGCCAATCTAGAGTAAAGGGGTAACCATGAGCAGAAGGCGGAGTAGCAGGGGTGTAAAAGTCCAAAAACAGAAGGCCGAGGAAGTCCAGCGATAAAGTGAGCGAGAGTCAGTAGAAAGTTGCTGATCCCAGGTCAGAGTTACTGTCCAGTGATGAAACGGAGTGACGGAATAAGGAGCACTGGTCCCAGTCATGTGGCAGAATGTGTGAGAGGAAGTGTGTGATCAAAAAGGAAGGAGAGAAGTTCACTGATTGGTTGGTGCATCCTAAAAAGGGAGTCAGGGGTTGAGGGTTTTGGTCACTCTGAATCCCGCTGGACCTCAGAGGCGTCGGCTCGACAGATAGGACAGGTTCGGTTCGCCTGAAAAAGGAAGATGCGGGTTAAAATAATAAATACAAACACCACAGGATATGTATATACATACATATATATATATATATATATATATATATATATATATATATATATATATATATATATATATATATATATATATATATCAGAGTGAGACCTGCTCCACAGAATGCATGAGACAGGAGTTGACGGTACAATTCTTTTGCTCACCTTAAGCCACTTGTCCACACATTTGGCGTGAAACTCGTGATTACAGGGCAAGACCCGTAGGAGCTGGCGAGACTCGAAGTCACACATGCATACCACACACCTGCAAGACCAAGCAAGGCTGTTACTACTTAAAACCAACCACAAGAATAATTCATCATTAGATCTTTAAAAAAAAAAAAAAAAGGTAGAAATGTACTGACAGTGTTTGTTCAGACTGATGGTTGTTGGAGTTGAACCGGTATGACGGCAGCTGTTCTATGTCGGCCTTAGTTAGACCGCGGGGCTTGGCCTCCCCGAGACGTTCTGCGAGGTTCAGCAGGGCCTGAAGGTTTCACACAGAAGGTATTAGAAAACGGACACTTTAAAAACCTAAACGATATCCTGAGGCGCGTCACGCGTCGACGTTATCACTGGTTGAACGTGGCGGCAGCAGTTCTGTCCTACCTCATAGTTCTCGACCTCTCCGTCGTCCACATCCAGCTCTAGATTGATAGTGGGGGCCACGTTTGGGGGGACGGGAAGCATCGACCTGTATGTGGT